>NW_025814106.1:0-265515 GCF_018902025.1 Drosophila willistoni | reverse complement strand
GATTGCTCTTCTGCTCTGCTCCGTAGCATACATCGTCAGAGCACAGAGCAATAGCAAGAGCAAAAAATTTTCGATACGCTCTTTGTAGTTGTAGCAATAGCACAAGCATTAAAAAGCGAGATGAGAGCGGAGCAAGCAAAAAAATAATTTTTGTGGCTACTGCTACGGAGCATTTACTTTTCTGTTTATTTGTTTAACACACTAAATACTTGCTACAAGCAAGAAACGTTTGCGGATGCGACAGAAAGAAGAATGCAAAAATCGGCTTCTGTCCATGCGTTGTCCTCTCACAATTTTTTCACTCAGCTTTCAGTGTTCTCATGTTATGAGCAAAACACATTTCTCATTTCTTTCGACTAGCATTTCAGTATGAGCCTGATGTTGAATATTACGCTGGAGTTTTTTTATCCAGGTGAATGGTTGCTGCCCTGGCTAAATTAAGATTTTATGACGTGTATCCCAACCTGAACAGCATAGTTTTCAATGATTTTTTTTTGACCTGTGTTTGGAAAACTTAATTATTTCTGTTTTTTAAATTTTTACTCTCTGTATGTTTTTATGATCATTATAATAAAATACTTTTTATATTTCTATCTATAATTATTATTGTTTTGTATTATTATATTATGTTCATCAAAGCATAAATTAGTTCAGCTAAAAGGTAACACGAAATTCTTTGACTGTTAGGCGTTACGAAGTTCGCCGGGTTTGCTAGTATAATATAAAATACAAAAACACAAGCAAACAAAAAAATGATTAAATACGATTTTTCATACATACATACCTAATTATTGTAAACCACAACATACTTATTACACAAAAAGAATAAAAAAAAAGAAAGGAATTTAGGGAAATTCAAGGGAGCATGAAAAATGAAATGAATAAACAATGTCAATCATCAATGAACGTTAATAATAAAATAATTATAAGATTTTCAAACATTACCGATCATACTAATAACAAACATAATATTAAAGGTAATTTAAAAAAAAAAAAAAAAAAAAACTATAATAATAAGATCTATAAGGAATTAAGCACTGAACACAACGAAACCATGTTCTTCAATATTTAAATAAGAATTGCCGACACAAAAGTTTTTGCTTTGTCACTTCGAAAAACTTTATTTGTTGTCTCTTTCACTCACGCAGTGTTATATGTATGTATGTTAATTTCTTTAAACAATATTTCGGTCGAGCCCCCAAAAATGTAGCGTTGATTTAGCGATCGTTACTATATTTATTTATTTATTAATATTTGAATTGTTTGATGACAATCGAGTTCAATATATTGTTAGAATTTAAACATACTTATAGAAATAACACTGGACTAGTTATGGACCTTGACGTGCGACTCAGTTGACAGTCTCTTTGCGAATAATCCACGGCCTCTTTAACAAGCTCTCTCTCAACTTATATAATGATCCTATGCCCTGCTCTCTCTACTACTACTAGAATGTTCGGCCACTACGCGTTTGTCTCTTCTCTTCTATCACTTTGGATTGCTCTCTCTCAATGCCATTTCCCACATAGATATAGAAAAAAAAAAAAAAAAAAACACAACAACAAAATTGATTCAAATAAAATATGTAAAACTATAAACAAAAAACACTACTATAAAAATAGTATAACTTTCCCCAACTTTGTGATTCCCAAGGAACCCTCCCAAGTCAAAGGGTGCAAACCAGCCTCTGGTTTTCATACTCAAAAAAAAAAAAAAAAGAGAACAAATAGTTAAACGACACATAAGCTGTTTAAACCAACACATAAGTTGTTGTACAAATTTTTTTCGTGTTCTTATTGCGCTAGACGGTTATATGTGCCCACAAGTTTGTGTGTATGTGTAACCGAAACCTGCTGTATTGGACAAAACTAAAAAAAAAAAAAAAAAAAAAAATACACAAAACACAAAAAAAAAAAAAAATAAAGTAAAAAAAAAACTATATATCAATTTTGAAACAACAATAAAGATGTTGAATACACATAAAAGGTGTGTCATAGCTTAATCTGGTGAAATTCACGGCTGATGACTGTCCGCCTTAGTTGGGACTACTGCAACGAGCTGTTTCTTAACCAATGTCTAACCACTTTCCTGAAGGGACTTCGTGGACCTTTAGGTTCAATAGTTCGAGGCAGAGACCCCACGGATATCGTTACAGCATATGAAATAGCAATTGCGGAAAAGAAATTTTATACTAGTCAAAGAGAAGCTAGGCGAATAAATCAGAGCTTTGAAAGAACAACGTATAATGGTCGAAATTCGGAATCGTTTGGGCTCCGAAACCAACAAAAAAGGGAGAGAAATTGGTCTCAAGAGGGAAAAACAAATAATTACAGTAACAACAATCAAAGACCATTTAAACAAAAAAAGTACGACAATGAGCAACAAAGTGACCGACAGAGACAGAAAAATTGGGGAAACTATAGTACCCAAACTAGAAATTCCAACTTCTCTAACCAGTCTGCAAAATCCAACACAAACAACAGTAATCAAATAAAAAAAGAGATGAGTTGCACAACATTAATGATGACCAAAATTTTCAGTATGTAGCCTCAACATCCAAGCAGGCTACATAACCAAGCACACACATGGCTCGATTTTACCATATGTTCAACTTCAATTCCCATTTGGTAAAAAATTAAACCTTTTGATCGACACAGGGTCTACTACTTCTTTTATTGACCCTCAATTTGTTCCAAGTGAACAACATATTAAACTAACCTAGCCAAGAATTATAAAAACAATTATAAATACACATGCACTATATTCAGCATGTTTACTAGACATGTTTAATGAATTTAACCAAAATGGTACACTAAAATTTTTATTATTTAAATTCCATTCATTTTTCGATGGCCTTATAGGAGTCGATTTACTAAAAACATTGAAATCAAAAGTAGACTTAGAAAATTTCGTGTTGATCACACAAAATGCTAAACTCCCAATACTCACAAAAAAAAATTCAGGAGAAAAGCTAGAGGTTGAGCATTCAACCAGAAAACTAATCAAGATCCCTGTTAACCTTAAAGAAGGCACTTTTCTTTGTCAGGAAATACAACTAGATAATGACCTTTTTATTTCAAACGGATTATATTCAGCAGAAAAAAACTTCAGTTGGGTCGAAATAACAAATTACTTCGACTCACATAAAAGTATATGTTTTGACCAACCACTTCAAGTAAATTCATATTCCAAAGGTCAGCGTATAGAAGTAAACATCGCTTTCCAAAATGATAATAAAACAGGTTTAAGCTCATTTGATTTTAACAAAATAATTAGAACTGCACATATCAACTCAGAAGAAATCCAATTATTAAAAGACATTTGTGTTGAATTTTCTGACATCTTTTATGATGACAGTAAGCAACTATCATTTACAAACGAAGTCAAACATAAGATTTTGACGAAAGATGATATCCCTATTTATACAAGACCCCATAGGAATAGGTTCCATGAAAGAATTGAGGTAAAGGAACAATTAAAAAAATTACTCGATAATAAAATAATAAGACATAGTCACTCTCCTTGGAGTGCACCAGTTTGGCTTGTGCCAAAAAAAGCCGATGCCTCAGAAAAAAAGAAAGTGGCGTCTAGTTGTAGATTTTAGATAAAAGACAAGTACCCTATGCCAATAATAAACGATGTCTTGGATAGAATTGGGAAATCGAAATATTTTTCAATACTGGATTAAGCCAGTGGTTACCACCAGATAGAGATGCACAAGGACGACATACAGAAAACAGCATTTTCGGCGGAGGGAGGACATTTCGAGTTTATCAGAATGCCCTTTGGCCTGACTAATGCACCTGCAACTTTTCAAAGGGTAATAGATTCCTTATTTGGTGACTTATTTGGACCCTGTTGCCTTGCATATATGGATGACATCATTGTTTTCTCGCCATCCTTACAGGAACATATCCAACATTTAAAAAAAGTCTTCAAGAAAATTAGAAATGCAAATTTAAAATTACAACCGGATAAGTCTGAATTCCTGAAAAAGGAAATCGAATATCTGGGTCACATTGTTACCCCCGAAGGGGTAAAGCCAAACCCGACAAAGATTGAGACAATAAAGAAATTCCCTTTGCCTACTACACAGAAACAAATTAAATCATTCTTAGGTGTCATGGGTTATTATAGAAAGTTTATTAAAGATTTTGCTAAAATAACAAAACCACTAACTAAACAACTGAAGGGAAAATCTAAGGTTACTGTTGACGAGGACTTTATAAAAACTTTCGAATATTGTAAAACCTTGTTATGTAATGACCCGATCCTAATATACCCTGAATTCGATAAACCGTTCATACTTACTACAGATGCAAGTAATGTCGCTTTAGGGCTGTTTTATCTCAAGGAAACTTGGGATCGGACAAGGCGGCGAACTACTCTACCGTCGAAAAAGAGATGCTTGCCATAATTTGGGCAATTAAGTATTTTAGACCGTATCTTTTTGGTCAAAAATTTAAAATTGTCACTGACCATAAGCCCCTGACATGGCTTATGAGTTTCAAGGAACCAAATTCCAAATTGGTGAGATGGAAGCTCAGACTGTTAGAGTACGATTACGAAGTTATATACAAAAAGGGGTCTCAAAACGTGATTGCTGACGCCTTGAGCAGAACAACACTTGATATAACTTAAATGACCAAGAATCAGTCGAGGCGACATGTGAGGAAACCGTACATTCAGGCCTAGAGAACATTTCACATAGAGCAATTTCGGACAAATGTTTAAACGATTTTAATATCCAAATTATCTTAACAAAGATCCAGTTTCTAACATCAAAATCGAAAGCCCGTTTAAAAACAAACTTCGCCGCATTATATCAGAACATTTTTAATAAAAAAGTCGTGAATAGAATTTTGAAAACTATTTTAAAACCCAATAAAACTTGTGCAATTTTTACCACTGACACAATATTTAAAATAGTACAAGAGGTTTTTTCACAGTTTTTTTCAAACAGTACACTCTATAAACTTCTTAGATGCACAGAGTTTTTGGAAAAACGTACCACACAGGATGAACAAGAAAAAGAAATTAGAGACTATCACTATTATAATAATCACAGGGGAATTGATGAAACTCTAGCCCATTTAAAAAGAACAATATATTTTCCACATATGAAGCAAAAAATTACTATCGATTTGTACACCATTAACCATCAAAAATGTTTTAACAATAATAGACAAGTTTTCAAAATTTGCTGCTGGGTACACTATACCATATACCATATACCATAGCCTAAATATAGTAAAATCAATCAAACATTTTATGTGCACTCATGGCATACCTAAAAAGATTGTTTGTGACCAGGGTGCAGAGTTCGCAGGAAATCTTTTCATTGATTTTTGCACTCAATACAATATCACCATCTCACATCTTTTCAACAGTCTTCAATCATATCAGTCAGTCATATCTGATCAAAATAAAAAACGAACTTTAAAACTAAACGAAGAAAGGAAGGATCCACCAGAAGTGGAAACTGACGAGACAGTATTCAGAAAAGAAAATAGAAGAAATAAATTGACTCCTCGCTTTTCAAAACATATTGTCACTAAAGATAAGGGGGTCACATTTATTACAAAGAAAAAGCAAAAAATTCGCAAGTCAAAAATAAAAAGATTGACAAGAAAGCCTTAGCAAAAAACCAGGTATACATATATCTATATATATAAAATTCTCGAGTGTGTGGTGTTTGTTACCAAACTACTCCGAAACGGCTCGACCGATTCTCACGAAATTTTTTATGCAGATCGTGTAGGACTGAGAATCGGCCAACATCTATTTTTTATACCCAAATAATAAATAATTAAATAATAGAAAGCAGTCGAAAATTTAAAGTTAGGAAGATCGTTTGAATTTAGTACTTACTGAAATAGCAGTGCCTACATAAATTACCAGCATTGGCAATATTGTTCAAAATCGTATAACTATATTATGTAGCATATAAACCAGTGTTTGCATTTGCTGCTACATAGCAGCAATTTCAATAAAAATATTGCTCTGCTCCTGCTACTGCTCTGATTTCGAAGGGCTACGTTGCATAGCAGAGAGCACAAACGGAAAACGATTGCTCTTCTGCTCTGCTCCGTAGCATACATCGTCAGAGCACAGAGCAATAGCAAGAGCAAAAAAATTTTCGATACGCTCTTTGTAGTTGTAGCAATAGCACAAGCATTAAAAGCGAGATGAGAGCGGAGCAAGCAAAATAAATTTTTGTGCTACTGCTACGGAGCATTTCCTTTTCTGTTTATTTGTTTAACACACTAATACTTGCATACAAGCAAGAAACGTTTGCGGATGCGACAGAAAGAAGAATGCAAAAATCGGCTTCTGTCGCATGCGTTGTCCTCTCACAATTTTTCACTCAGCTTTCAGTGTTCTCATGTTATGAGCAAAATACATTTCTCATTTCTTCGACTAGCATTTCAGTATGAGCCTGATGTTGAATATTACGCTGGAGTTTTTTATCCAGGTGAATGGTTGCTGCCCTGGCTAAATTGAGATTTTATGACGTGTATCCCAACCTGAACAGCATAGTTTTCAATGATTTTTTTGACATGTGTTTGGAAAACTTAATTATTTCTGTTTTTTAAATTTTTACTCTCTGTATGTTTTTATGATCATTATAATAAAATACTTTTATATTTCTATCTATATTATTATTGTTTTGTATTATTATATTATGTTCATCAAAGCATAAATTAGTTCAGCTAAAAGGTAACACGAAATTCTTTGACTGTTAGCGTTACGAAGTTCGGGTTTGCTAGTATAATATAAAATACAAAAACACAAGCAAACAAAAAATGATTAAATACGATTTTTCAACATACATACCTAATTATTGTAAACCACAACATACTTATTACACAAAAAGAATAAAAAAAAAGAAAGGAATTTAGGAAATTCAAGGGAGCATGAACAAATGAATAAACAATGTCAATCATCAATGAAACGTTAATAATAAAATAATTATAAGATTTTCAAACATTACCGATCATACTAATAACAAACATAATATTAAAGGTAATTTAAAAAAAAAAAAAAAAAAAAACTATAATAATAAGATCTATAAGGAATTAAGCACTGAACACAACGAAAACCATGTTCTTCAATATTTAAATAGAATTGGCCATAGCATTGATGTTATGTATAACCATTTAAATAATACTTTATTTTTTTTTTTGCTTAAAATTATCCCAAAATTTTTTCAACTAAAGAAGACAAAATCACAGAAATTTTAGCAAAACGAAATGTCACAATTTCATCGCAAGAACATTTATATAGATTACTTGAAATAGATACATTTGTAAACAAAAACTAATGTAATATTTTACCTAAAAATTCCAATGTTCAGAATTAAAGACTATAAATTCATTCATTATACCATTGCCAATGACAAGACTATATATCTGAAAATACCTAAACATGTTATTTATAAAAGATATAGTATTAAGCCTCTTAAAGAGAAAATTATTTTTTTGCCCCAACGTGGGATACAAATTATCTACAAGGAATCATCAATGGACAGAACAACCGGAAGTTCTGGAACCAGAAAGGGAGTTCGTTTGTTGGTGTTAAATAGACTTAAAACCTAGCATAGACAACCTCACCTGGAAGCAATCAAAGCGCAACTATATTTTCATCCTTTGAAGAGGATCAATTGTTCTCAAACCACCACCAGTCGCTACTAATTTCGTTTAGACCACCGCTATGGCCCTCACTTCAATCCAGGGGGGAGGAGTTACCTACACGGTCACCACACCAACGAATTCACCTTCAACTACACAAACCATGGACAACACATCAAAAAGGGCAACAAATAACACATATGTACATATATACGTACGTACATATTTACACACATACATATATCCATACATACATATATAGACACTTACATATATACATACATACATATATACATACATACATATATACATAATTAACTGAAGGAGAGAACGGCATTGTCGCCGATTAAAAATGATAATTGTGTGTTGAACGTCAAACAAGGCGGAGGTTTTAATTTTATAAAAAAATACTAAAAAGTAAATAAACACAGGGAAAAGTTACTCTTTTCCTCGAACACGACTTGGCCAAGATGTTAACTCGTGCGTTGGTGTATGATGCTATAGTCCCGCTAGGTGGGGAATTCTTTGGCGAGAGAATTCTTTATGTCGATAGACTGTACAGGTACATCCAGGGTATCTACACTGTGAACCTCTTCCAAGTAGAATTGATTGCCATTCTGTGGATTGGCAACCGTAAGTGTTGATGTATTCATCATGCTGATACAAATTGGTGCATAACACTTATTATACGTTGGAAGTACACAGAAGGCGGTTTCAAAGTTCTACACCGAAATACATAAGAAACTTTTAATATATTCATCATGGTGATGCAAATTGGTGCATAACACTTATGATCATTGAATATACACAGAAGGCGAGTGTGATGTATTCATCATGCTGATATAAATTGGTGCGTAACACTTAAATACTTCACATTTGAAGTATACATCATTCTGATTCGAATTGGCGCATTTGTTACGAAACTATAATAAATATATTTTGATACTAACTTTATAAATTGTGCATTTTCTTTTGATACAGATCTGATGACTTCAGATCAGTTCACCGAGCAAGTATTATCCGTTTGCTAATGATTAGCAAGAGCCTTTGACAGATTTTCTTGGGCATCGCAATCAATAAAATATTTCCCAATGCACACATTTTCGAATGTATAGACTCTTGCATCGAACTGAATGGAGTAACTACCACAGAAAATTAATCATTGATTCTCTTGGTCAGCTGTTGTTGTGGCTACAATTTGCTCTGGCCAAATTTATGCAATGCAGCAAGTTTGCCCATAATTGAGACCAAGGGAAACTGCAGGATATTAATTTAGAGTTTGCACTAACATTTTGATTACTTCACATGTCTGGAGGATGCACTTCAACGATAAGGCAGAAAGCAGTGTGTTATTAACACATACGCACATACGCATAGCCATAGAAATATTGTATATATTGACACATACACAAATGTAGGTATATATTTTGAGATGGCTTAAAAAGCCAAAATCTTAATACTAATTAAAATTATACAAAGGCAAATTACTTGGGGCCAATTAGGATGAACAAGACATGGACATGTGTCACATTTTAAGCGATATTTTATAGCCAAAAAGAAGAGAAAGTAATTGCAACTGCATCTAAGAAAATTTAATGATTATTACATTCGAGAATTTAATATGTGAAATGAAAAGATCATTATCCAAGTAAAGGATAAAGAAACAAAAGATGCCCTAACTTGGCTTATGGTTTGATACAACTAAACACAACATTTGACGCTTTCATTAGAAAATTTAAATATTTTAGATGATTGTATGTATTATTCACATATTCTTTAAGGAAATAATGAAGGATGTATAAAGGAACTAACCATTATTTTACATTTTTTCAACTTACATGAGTTTACTTATATTATTTGAACTAAATATCAAGAACTATATTTTAGATGGCATTTCCCAACTTATTCTAATTAAGTAAATTAAGCGCCGACTTTTATAACTTTGTTTTAACTAGGTGTAAAACAATATTAAAGGCGCGTGAGATGTGGATTGAATCGCCTTAAACATATTGAATACCTCTGAACAATTGACTTTGTAGGGATTATAAAGTAAGCTAATCTATTAAAATAAATTTATTCATTAATTGTTTAATTAGTTGTACTTTTTCCAAATATTTCTAACTGAAACATTCTGATAAACTCGAAATGTCCTCCCTCCGCCGAAAATGCTGTTTTCTGGATGTCGTCCTTGTGCATCTCTATCGGGTGGTAACCACTGGCTAAATCCAGTATTGAAAAATATTTCGATTTCCCAATTCCATCCAAGACATCGTTTATTATTGGCGTAGGGTACTTGTCTTTTATCTAAAATACCCGGCGATTTCCGAACTTGTCTGGAAACTACTGTAGAATAGAGGCCAGTTCTGAGGATTGCCATCAAATGTTGGAAGCTCTTTCGGTATCGCTTGACGGCTGCAAGTTGTGCCGCGCTTGGTATTGCTGTGTTTAGGTCTACGTCCATTCGCACTTTACTCTCTAGATAGTACGATGCCCTATTTGGATTATCCGTAAAATTCCAGGGCGCCCTCGGCGTAGCACTTAGGTGCGGTTGTTCGCGTGTCGTAGCACGCGTGTTCTTTGAGGTTAGGAACGGCAGCTGCGGTGCCTCGTGATCGTAATGACACGTGTCACGTACAGCTGTGTGTGACCATCGCTTTTTGTTTTTGATCCGGTTCTGGTAGGGGGCCCGTTGGTTTTGCTGGTAACGAAGTAGCCGGTCATTGTCTTCCTGCATGCATTTCTTGCAAAGATATATTCACTTGATAATTCTTTTGTTGCCATGGTCTACCAATGTGTTTATACTTTTAAGCGATGTTGATTAGTTACGTGACCTACATATGTAGGTCGTAAACGGTTGACCGTTGAGGTTATGTATCACAATTTAGTGATTGGTTATGCAATCATCGAGGGTAACCGTCGAGTTGAGTTAATTAATTAACTTTTTTCGGTTCCTTTAGTGGTTTACCACTGTTAGATTAATGTAGAATTAATCTGTAGAATTAATTTATAGAATTAATTCATGCCCTTTATGGCGTAATTTATAGAATTAATTTATAGAATTAATTCCTGGCATAATTCATAGAATTGTTGAGTTTGGCGCTAAGGTTCGATGTTTTAGCGGGCCCACATGAAAACACTTCACTTCTCACGTGATACTTCATTTATTTCTTCCACTTGTATTTCTTATGCCGCTATAAATTAATCGCCCTTACTCGCGGTTGTAACCAAACTGTTCTGTCCGCCGCTTAGTAACAAGTATAGAAGCTAACATGTAAGCTTAAAGCGCAAGATGCAACGGTTAATTTCCCAGCACGTAGTCTGGCGCTTAAGTATAAGTATGAAAATGAAAGTGGATGAGTGATATGGTGGCTGCGTCGGGTCTGCTGGGCAGTTATCGGATTTCGGCGGCAACAACAAGTCTGCATTTATATTTATGTCAACGTAAACTATGTAAATTTTAAAAATCCAAGCAGCCGGGTTTTAGTCACCTGTCATTCGAAAAGTTGATATACCTGAGACGAAGCCAGAGAAAGTCAGTTAAGTTTTGAGTTCTCACTAGAGCACACAGCTCGAAAATCAAAATTCAACACAGTTTTTTTTTCGGCAAATAAACACTTTATTTATCTTAGATTTAAGCGTAAAGATATATATTTTTTTTTTTACTTTTATAAATAAAAATAAAAAAAACTCAAAAAAATCTGAAAAAAGGTGAAAAAATTTTTTAAAAAATCAATATTTGCTAATAAACTGACAAAAGTATTCAGGTATTTAATTTAATCTGCTTTGGGTGCATATTTTGGAAAACCATAGAGCCGAATTGTAGGAGCCGGTTTTAAACACTAATACTGACCACTGTACCAGGTACGCCTGTACTGATCTGTCTGTCTCTTGTTTTACCTACACACGTGAACACTTACCCAGTGTGAGTCAAGGTTTTGTATTTTAACTAAACATATTTGAATATAATTACCAACTTGCAGCTTGCAGGACGAATAATAATGGACGTTGATTATAATATTTCTAAATACTGAACCATCGACGATCATCACATCCTGAACACGAATCTACACAGGGTAAGCTACGAAGATTAGAATTTTTATAAATGAATTTTATAATTTTTTTTCTCACCTAATAGACTCATCCACAAACACGTTAAAGATACACAGAAAGCGAGTAGTAGGTTCGATACACAAATATATACGATACATTTGATGTATTCATCATGCTGATACAAGTTGGTGCATAATACTTATACACGTTGGAAATACACAGAAGGCGAGTGTGATGTATTCATCATGCTAATACAAATTGGTGCATAACACTTATACACGTTGGAAATACAGAGAAGGCGAGTGTGATGTAATCATCATGCTGATACAAATTGGTGCATAACACTTATACACGTTGAAAATACACATGCCAAGTGTGTAATGCTATACCGAAACTAATGAAATATACTGATGCAAGGTGGTGCAAAACACATCCGAAACCGAAATACATAAGAAAAAATTTGATGTATTTATCATACTGATACAAATTGGTGCAAAACACTTATGATCATTGGAAATACACAGAAGGCGAGTGTGATGTATTCATCATGCTGATACAAGTTGGTGCATAACACTTATACACGTTGGAAATACACAGAAGGCGAGTGTGATGTATTTATCATACTGATACAAATTGGTGCATAACACTTATTATACGTTGGAAATACACAGAAGGCGAGTAACACTTATGTAACACGTGTAACACATAAACACGTTGGAAGTACACAGAAGTCGGTTTCAAAGTTCTACACCGAAATACATAAGAAACTTTTAATATATTCACCGTGGTGATGCAAATTGGTGCAAAACACTTATGATCATTGGAAATACACAGAAGGCGAGTGTGATGTATTCATCATGCTGATACAAATTGGTGCGTAACACTTAAATCGATGAATCTATAAAGACTTTTGAGATACACTGGTCGAGTGTTAAGTTGTTCTATGCCGAAATACACACGAAGATTGACGATTCATTCAAATGAGACGCGGAGACATTTGAAGTATACATCATTCTGATTCGGATTGGTGCATTTGTAACTGAACTATGTAATAAATATATTTTGATACTTACATTATAAATTGTGCATTTTCTTTTGATACAGATCAGTTCACAGAGCAAGTATTGGTATTTCGAATGTGTAGACTCTTGCATCGAACTGAATGAAGTAACTACCACAGAAAATTAATCATTGATTCTCTTGGTCAGCTGTTGTTGTGGCTACAATTTGCTCTGGCCAAATTTATGCAATGCAGCAAGTTTGACCATAATTGAGACCAAGGGAAACTGCAGGATATTAATTTAGAGTTTGCACTAACATTTTGATTACTTCACATGTCTGGAGATGCACTTCAACGATAAGTGGACGGAAGCAGTGTGTTATTTACACATACGCACATACACAAATGTAGGTATATATTTTGAGATGGCTTAAAAAGCCAAAATCTTAATACTAATTAAAATTATACAAAGGCAAATTACTTGGGGCCAATTAGGATGAACAAGACATGGACATGTGTCACATTTTAAGCGATATTTTATAGCCAAAAAGAGGGGGAAGTTGAAAGTCTGAAAATTTAATTCGTAACATAACCCAACAACTCATATGTATGTATATACATACACATGTTTGTATATCTGTCATAAGCTGCTACTTAAGTGCTTGTCTTAATCCTTTTTACTGGTTCTGAGACCTGCATAGAAAACGTCTCTGGCCCTGTAATTACAATGTAATTGCAACTGCATCTAAGAAAATTTAATGCTTAGTACATTCGAGAATTTAATATGTAAAATGAAAAGATCATTATCCACGTAAAGGATAAAGAAACAAAAGATGCCCTACTTGGCTTATGATTTGATACAACTAAACACAACATTTGACGCTTTCATTAGAAAATTTAATCACTTTAGATAATTGGATGTATTAGTCACATATTCTCTGATGAAATAATGAAGGATGTACAAAGGAACTAACCATAATTTTACAATTTTTTCAACTTACATGAGTTTACTTATATTTATTTGAACCAAATATCTAAGAACTATATTTTAGATGGCATTTCCCAACTTATTCTAATTAAGTAAATTAAGCGCCGACTTTTATAACTTTGTTTTAACTAGGTGTAAAACAATATTAAAGGCGCTTGAGATGTGGATTGAATCGCCTTAAACATATTGAATACCTCTGAACAATTGACTTTGTAGGGATTATAAAGTAAGCCAATCTATTAAAATAAATTTATTCATTAATTGTTAATTAGTTGTACTTTTTCCAAATATTTCTAACCCTACTAAAGATAATGGAAAAAAGTTTTGTTAACTACAATATCGGATAATGTTGAGGATCGAAAGGATTGCGTTAAATTATAAGTTTATCTTTATTAAGTGTCCATACACTTTCAAATGCGGAAAAGGAAGAAACAATATATACAGAGTTACAAAGCATCTTATATCGATAACCTACAAGCTTAGTACAATCGATATAACCAGGGATAAATACAGGGCTGCAAACAGAAACATATGATATTTTCAACACCCTTCCTCAATATGATTCTGTGTGCCACTTACAATTACTTTCTTAGTTTAAATTCAATAACTTGACACAATGATTATGCTTTTGCTTAGACAAATTTTTCGTTAATATATCAGCTACCATGTCCTTAGTTGATATATAGTCCAGATCAATCTCGCCTCTTGTAACAACTTCTCGAACGAAATGATGTCTGATGTCAATGTGTTTCGATCGAGCATGAAACACAGGTTCTTGGCCAGAGATTGAGCACTCAAATTTTCTCCAAACAATTTCGTAGATGTCCCAGCGTCTCCTCATCCAATCTCGATCAACAATCGCCTCAAATGCAAAGCCTCTTTCGCCGCTGAAGACATAGCCATGTATTCGGCCTCTGTGCTGCTCAACGCCACACTGCATTGTTTTTCTGACTTCTCAGGAAATAGGGCCACCTGCCAAGAAAAACACGTACCCTGTGTACGATTTGCGGTTGCTCACATCACCGCCCCAATCTGCGTCAGCGTATCCCGTAAGAGCATCTCCACACGATCGGTAGTGCAACTTAAGATCCTTCGTTGCCGCCAAATACCTCATAACATGCTTAACTGCTGCAACATGTTCACTGTGAGGTTCCTTATTCCTTTGCGCTAATTTGATAACTGAAGGTAGATATCAGGTCTTGATGTTAATGCAAGCCACATCAACTCTCCGATTGCTGACTGATACATTGTCACATCCTGTATGACACATTTCTCGTCACTGCACGCCACTTGGTAACAGCATCCAATGGAGTAGCAACTGCTCGACACACTTCCATACTATGTCTTTGAAGCATGCCTTTTATGTACTGAGCCTGATTCATCACGATACTGCCTGTATCATAATTCGGTCTACTTGCATGCCCAAAAACTCTCGTAACGGACCCTTATCGACGCATTCGAATTTCATCGCAATCTTTGCCTTGATTGCGATCATGTCATCCATCTTTTGGCAAGCTATAAGTAAATCATCTACATATATTAGTACCAAACAAAGTCTACCTTTTATATCCTGTTGATAAAGGCACGGCTCGTTCTTGGAAGAAGTGAATCCAATATCACATAGTGCTGTATTCAACTTGGCATTCCACTCCCTTACTGCTTGTTTCAATCCATATATAGCTTTATTCAGCCTCAACACCTGTTGTGAATTTGCCTTATCCACATATCCCTGAGGCTGCCTCATATAGACGACTTCGTTTAGGTCACTGTTAAGATAGGCTGTGCACACATCCATTTGGTGCAGATATAGCTTCAGCTCCGCTGCTATAGCCAAAACTAGCCGTATCGTTTCGTAACGACACACTGGTGAGAAGGTTTCGGTATAATCGACGCCGTTTATCTGTGAGTTTTTCCGAGTTAACATGACTTAAGTGATTATGTTTGTGGATTGGGTCTGGCAACTCTGCTGAGCGGGGCGAATTGAACTAAAGACGAATCAAAGACGAGGCAGTCGAACCGAAGAGACGAGCGAAAGCGGTTGCAAAAAGACGAAAGACGAAACGACGCGAAGCAGCAAAGATGACTAATTTCCAACTAAATCTAATTAAAATAATCAAATAAATAGTTTTACATTAAAATAAACTAAAATACTACAAAATTTATTACTTACTAATAAATTTATTACATAGGACAAATTCCTACAAATATGGGGGCTCAACCTATAAAATAGGCGTGACTGAACCTACAAAGAAGGCATAGCTCAACTTATAAAGAAGTAAAAAGTAATATCAGTGAGTGAGAAAGAGACAAACATACACAAAACGACGCAACAGTGGAATCAAACAACGGAAAAAAAACAGCGCGAAAACGAATAAGAATTAGCATCAAACGACGAAAAATTGGCGGCTGACGACGAAAAAGCGGCAAAGAAACGGTGAAAAAGTTTTCAACGAACGACGAAAAAGTGTTTGAATACCACAGTTATCGGGTGACGTGGCAAACGACGTATATATACATATACATTATGTATGTACAATATTAGTGTGTGTGCGTAAGAGAAAGAACTATGAGCAAACTTGAAGACTTTGTGAACGTGCAAGAGGCACTGAAAACCGAAAAGAAATCTAATATTACATTGTTTCACAAGTTTATATACGAAGAAGAAGGCGATCGTGCAAATCGCCAACGACTAAGAAAGTTTGAAGGGTTTGATTTTGATTGCAACAGCGATTTATATAAAAGTAAAGTGTCTTATGTGGAAAGAATTTAACAAATAACGATTTAGTGATTATTTGTAACGTTTTGGGTTTATCGCATGATAAATCGAATCTAACTTCCCATTTATTTCGCAATTTGCAAGCTGTAAATTTGCTAGCTGACCTTGACACAGAGAATGATCAAAACGAAGATGACGACGATGAGTGCGAAAGAGATGAAGATGTAGGCAATATGCAAGACGAAGACGAAATGTTGTCAGTAGTGAGCGACGAAACGAATTTTAGAACAGCTGCAACAAACGAAAATATGCGAAACAAAACGAAAAAAGCGCGGAGTTACATAAACAATTGTCAGAACGGAAAATAAAGAAAGGTGAAAGTGTTCAAGAATATTTGTTGAAAATGAAAGAGATGGCATCACGGGGTAATATAGAGAACAGTGCTCTTATGCAGTATGTAATTGACGGAATTAATGACTTGAGTATGAACAAAGCAATATTGTACAATGCTAATAACCTAAAAGAGTTTAAAGAGAAAATAAAATGTTATGAAAAAATGCGGGAAAAGTCAAGTAATCAAAAAAGTGAGTCTAAGAACGTTCAAATCAAAAAAGAAAGTGTAATGAAATACGAAAATAAAGAAAGTGGTATAAAATGCTATAACTGTGGGCAAAAAGGACATATATCTGAGAATTGTGACAATAAGAGTAAAGGAAAAAAGTGTTTTGGTTGCAATAATTTTGGTCACATAGCAAAAGACTGTCCAAATAAAAAGCCTGAAAATAGCACAGATGTTCGTAATACTAATAAAATATCAGCTGATCATATGTTTATGTGTAAACAAGTATCAATCAACAATGAAAAGTGTATAGCCTTGCTTGATACTGGTAGCAAATATAATATCGTAACGGAAACAATTTATAATCGTTTGAAAAAACCTAAGCTCGCTAAAGTTGATAAAGTTCTATACGGTTTCGGAGATAAAAAGAGAGTGGTACCTATCGGTTCGTTTACGGGAAGGCTTTTCGTAAGCCAAGAACAGTTTGATTTGGTTTTTTTAGTGGTATCATCTGAATTCCTAGATGATGAAGTGATTTTGCGAGAAGACTTTTGTAAGCAAGCCGAAATAAAAATCAATCGCGATGGCGTACAAATCGGGAAATATAATGATGAAACGGAATTAAGTTCGGTAATGAGAATAAAGGTCGAAAACGACGAAATTGACATTGACTCAAATGCATCGAAAAGTACAAAGTGCGAAGTGAACAAACTTATTAAAAACTATAAGCCGGAAAAGTTAAAATCGACAAATGTTGAAATGCGTATTGTTTTAAAAGACGATAGTCCAATTTATTCGAGACCACGCAGATTCGCTTTTGCTGAACGGTGCATAATCGATGACCAAGTCGATCAGTGGCTGAAAGACGAAATAATAGAACAATCCGAGTCTGAATTCAGCAGTCCGGTCGTATTAGTAAAAAAAACGCGATGGCACTCCACGTCTGTGCATTGACTACAGAAGAATAAACAAGATTTTTCGATTATAGCTAAGCCTCTTACTGATTTATTAAAAAACGATGCAAATTTTAAATTCAACGAGATTCAGATAAAATCTTTTAATTTGCTAAAAAAATTGATAACACAGAAACCTGTTCTGCAAATATTTAACCCCAAGTTTGAAACAGAAGTACATACAGACGCATCGATTGATGGCTTCGGAGCAATTTTAACGTCATGCGGATGCGCTTAGTCGCTACCCCGTTATGATTATAACAGAAGATTACATACACAGTAAATTAAAGAATGCCCAAGCACAAGACCACCAATTGAAGGCCATAATCGATATCCTCGCTCAGAGAACTTCTCATAACATCTAGTTTATGAAAGCTGGCATACTTTATAAGTTGGTTGATGATGAAGAACTAATTGTAGTTCCCTCTACTCTGCAACGGGAAATTATTAAGCATGCTCACGAAAGAGGTCACTTTTCTGTGAAAAAGACGAAGGAAATAATTGCAAAGGAGTACTATATCCCAAAATTAGATGAGAAAATACAACACCAAATAAGATGCTGCATTCCACGCCTAACACTTAATCGAAAGCTTGTTAAAAAAGAAGGAGAACTGCATCCACTGCCGAAAGAAGAACTGCCTTTTCAGACGTTCCACATCGATTTTCTTGGACCCTTAAAGTCAACTCACAAGCAGTATAAGCACATTCTTGCAGTTATCGATGGCTTTACAAAATTTTGCTGGTTGTACCCGACGAAAACGACATCTACGAAGGAAGTAATCACAAGACTACAACAACAAAGTTTAATTTTTGGAAATCCAGTTCAAATTATTTCTGACAGAGGTTCTACAGAGTATTGCAAGGCAGAAAATATCGAACTTCACGCAGTTACGACTGGTCTTCCACAAGCGAACGGACAAGTCGAACGCCTTAACGCTGTTATTATATCCGTGTTGTCTAAGATTTCGATAGAAGACCTAGCAAATGGTATAAGTTTGTCGTTTGTACTGATTGGTACAAAGATGCACACAAAAAACGACCTTAAGCTGAAAGAAATAATACACGATGAGATGATTCAGATTTTAAACGACAACAGAGATGATCTACGGAATATAGCGAAGCAGCAGATCCTTCGTATGCAAGAAGAAAATAAGAAGACCTACAACTTACGTCGCAGACCTATTAGCTATTAAAAGAACCCAACTTGGAGGAGGTTTGAAGCTGAAGCCCAAATATTTAGATCCGTACCGCATTACCATGGTAAAGGCCAGAGATACATACGACGTGGTCAAAGATACATTGTTTAACGATGGTCCTAGGCGAAGCCGTGGGTTCCCTGTGACATAGACGACCAGGATGCATTCGAGGCGAATGCATACTAGGATGGCCGAGTTGTGGGATTGGGTCTGGCAACTCTGCTGAGCGGGGCGAATTGAACTAAAGACGAGTCAAAGACGAGGCAGTCGAACCGAAGAGACGAGCGAAAGAGGTTGCAAAAAGACGAAAGACGAAACGACGCGAAGCAGCAAAGATGACTAATTTCCAACTAAATCTAATTAAAATAATCAAATAAATAGTTTTACATTAAAATAAACTAAAATACTACAAATAAATATATTACATAGGACAAATTCCTACATATATTAGTACCAAACAAAGTCTACCTTTTATATCCTGTTGATAAAGGCACGGCTGGTTCTTGGAAGAAGTGAATCCAAGATCACATAGTGCTGTATTCAACTTGGCATTCCACTCCCTTACTGCTTGTTTCAATCCATATATAGCTTTATTCAGCCTCAACACCTGTTGTGAATTTGCCTTATCCACATATCCCTGAGGCTGCTTCATATAGACGACTTCGTTTAGGTCACTGTTAAGATAGGCTGTGCACACATCCATTTGGTGCAGATATAGCTTCAGCTCCGCTGATATAGCCAAAACTAGCCGTATCGTTTCGTAACGACACACTGGTGAGAAGGTTTCGGTATAATCGACGCCGTTTATCTGTGAGCACCCTTTAGCCACCAACCGAGACTTATACCGCTCCACGCTTCCATCGCCACTCCGTTTGATAGTATATACCCACTTTGAATCAATCGCTTTTTGTCCCTTGGGTAAATCTGCCAGTGTCCATGTCCTATTTGCCAACAGAGCTTCATATCGCATTTCCAAACCTGTGACTGTTTGAGCTGGACCTGGGGATTCAACAATCGAAACCACATCATTCGGATCCTTGAACATTACATCCCGTTTCTCAACGACCTCTCGTTTTTCTTTGTCATACAACCTGTATGCTTTTGATACCAGTGAATATCCTACGAGTCGATATTCTCTGCCCTTGGCCTGAAACTTGCTTCGTCGTGTCTTATTTAATGCAACTGCTATCGATCCAAAAATGCGCATACCCTGCACATTGGGTTTCGTTCCAGTCCATGCCTCATAAGGTGTCATACCAACTAAAGCTGCTGTTGGTGATCTGTTTCGAATGTAACACGCTGTCATTATTGCCTCTGCCCAGAGAAACTCCTGCATATCCGCGTGTACAAGCAAACATCTAGCCATCTCGACTAGCGCCGGTTTGCTCGTTCAGCCACTCCATTCTGTTGAGGGCTATATGGAACCGTCAACTGACGCACAATTCCATGATCCCTTAAGTACCCATCAAAACGCCTGTTGATGAATTCTCGGCCGTTGTCACTTCTTATTGCCTTCAATTTTTGGCCATTGCCTTCTCTTTAAATTCCACGAATTTCTCGAATACTTCATCCTTCGATTTTAGACAATAAGCCAATATTCGTCTCGACATGTCGTCTATGAATGTCAAAAAACATGAAGAACCGCCTAGAGAACGTTCTTAAAAGGTCCACATACATCGGTAGTTACCAATTCCAAAAGATGCTGAGCTCTATGTTCAGACGCTGACGGGAAAGGTTGAGTATGAATCTTGCTTCTCATACAAGTTACACATGGCATATTCTCGGAAAAATCCACATTTTCCATGCCAGTCACCATCCTGCGTTTAACAATATTCATCAGACTTGAATAATTCAAATGACTATACCTGTATTGCCAATCTTCTGCACTTATTTGTTTCGCTCCAAAGCATCGATTGCCTGTCTCCTTAAACACAAAGAGCTTTCCGTGTCTCTCTGCTATTAGCACCATCTCGTCGTCTTGGCAAACCGTCGCTGAATTTTTGTCGAAAGTCACAGTGCATCGCCTATCGACTGTTTGATCAACCGACATAAAATTCGTCTCCAACCCTGGTAAGTGCAAAACATTCTCCAATTTCAGCTCGCAAAATCCTGTTTGTACAAGCACGTCACCTCTCTTTTATGACGTGGTTGTTGGCCAATACAACATCTTCCTCATGTGCAACATAATTGGCAAACATACTACGCCTGCCACATAAATGAGCCGTTGCTCCTGAATCCACACACCAGCTCGAAGCAACTAGATTTCCTGCCTGTGCCGCAGCTAGAACAGTGTACGATCGATGTTGTGATTGCCAATTTTCCTTTGGATTTTCTTGAAACTTTGGGCAGTCCCTCTTATAGTGACCTCGTTGCCCACAACTGTAGCACTCTTTATCCACCAGAGACCTCTTCTTACGAGTTGGATCTTTTCGCACATTTGCCTGGTATGCCCGTTGCTCTTCTGGGGTTGACATTCTCTCGTTACTCCTGCGATCTCCTTCTTCCAGCAACTTAAGCCTTAGACTGTCCAAAGAAGGAAGACTATCACGAGCCTCCATCGCAATAACGAAGTTTTGAGATTCCTTTGGCAAACTTGAAAGTAATATGATTACCGCTAGTTCGTCTTCTAGCTTAATATTCACTTCAGCAAGTTTGTCCTTAGTAGAGAAGAACATATTGAGATAGTCGCTCATCTTGTCCTCTTTCAGCTGCAACCCAAGCAACTTTTTATATAGCGACACCCTCCGGACTGGTCCGCTTGGCTCGTATGTTTCCTTGAGCTTATCCCATGCTTCCTTTGCTGTAGCACAATTCTTGAGGTAAACCAACTGAGACGGTCTTACACTCAGCGTTATCGTCGCCAACGCTTTCTGATTCTGTGCATCCCACGCAGCAACCGCATTCGCTTCCGTAGGCCTCGTCCTGCTATGGAGTTCCATAATTCCGCACATTCCGTGTGTCTTTCCGCACAATTACTTTTCGCCAGCCGCGAAATATCTACTTAAACTTTTAACACAAATCCTCCTGCCCTGCCGTGTATCTGGGCCCATAACCTGTTAAGGATCGAGTGGATTGCGTTAAATTATAAGTTTATCTTTATTAAGTGTCCATACACTTTCAAGGGCGGAAAAGGAAGAACAAAATATACAGAGTTACAAAGCATCTTATATCGATAACCTACAAGCTTAGTACAATCGATATAACCAGGGATAAATACAGGGCTGCAAACAGAAACATATGGTATTTTCAACAGATAAATAAGAAAAACAGGAACAGAATATTTTCCAATATAAACTCTAGTTCCAGTAACTTTATTTAAATAAAAATGTTATGTTTAAGGATCAATCCAAACATAATTCAAGTGTTATTACCTTGCATCATAGGTTCTTTTTGGTATTTAAGATTTTATAATGAAAGTTAAGAAACATTTAAATAAAATCTCTTGTATCTTATCATTTAATTTAATCAATTTATATAAAACATTATAAATATTTATATATACACACAACCAACAACCAAAATTTAAGACACATTTAACTTATTATAGCAAATAATACTTTATTTTATGTCAGGCATAACATCTGAACTTTTGCTTTAGGTATACAAAATATAAATATATAGAAACAATTATCCTAAACGGAAAAAATCAGTTCACTAAATAACATATATACATAAAATAAAGTTACTAAAGAGCATTTGAATTGGCACTTTAAGAATTTCACAACTCTATCTTCATTCCCTTTTAACCATTCATATATAACAGTCTTTATTAGTCGTCGGACGGCAATTGCATTGGGGATTAGGCTTATTACAATGCCTAAGGATATTTAGTCCTTTAGACTATTTAAGTATTTTTAACCAACGGGCTCAAAGCATAAATTTAAATTGCAATTTACTTGAGGCTTTTCAGCAATGAACAATTTGAAATTTCCCAGATTATTTTGCTTGTGTGGCTTTTGTTTTAATGGAATTGTGTGTTTTGTTTGATTGTGAGTTAAATATGTGAAAATTGTGTGCTTATTTGTGAATAATTGAATGCATAAATTTCAATAGAAAATATTTTGGAAATTGCTTGAGTATAATATGAATTTAATTGGCCAAATAAATTGACAATAGGTGAACTAAAAAATATGATTTAGTATGTTTTCTTCATGTGAATTGTTTCAACAGTTTTCTACCGACACACACATATCAACATAAAGGCAACTTACAGAGGAACGACGCTTGTACGTCGCTCCATCAAAAATCCGGTTTTTTTCATCGTCTGCAAAGTAAAACGGACGGGGTGAGACGGTGTTGGCTAAGCAGGCCTACTCACTGTTTTCTCGAATCGCCTCCAACACGGTCGTGATTCCGCTTAAGGTTTGATAGGGCCGGTTGCGGTCGTCCGATCAGGGGGTGAGGGGCGCCAGTTGCTCCTCCCCGCCTCTCTCGCGCATTCCTGTGTGGTAGTGGGGTGGTCGCACACCACCAACATCAACGTCGATAACTGAAGCAGCTTAGATAACTGAAGGAAAATTATTATCCTGGTTTGAGTCATCTCGCATTTTTGTAATTTGCGTTTTTGCTGCTTTTTTGTCTCCCTCTTTGTATACAGCTGGATAATCTGACTCGTGGTGCGGACATCAAGCTGTGCACTGGTCAGGCAAACCGGGCCTAAATGCCCCGATTTCGGCACCTGCCAACCCCGCGGAGTGCGTCGAAAGCTTTTAAGCTAACAAGGGGAACTTCAGGTATGCGAATCACCGATTTGGATGAATTTTGGATATTTTGTAGAATACCCCGTTATTTGAAGCTGTGTGAAATATTTCAGCGCACTATTCTATATTTTAATAATAAATCGACTTTAAAGTTATAGCTTTGGTGACTTATAAGTAAAACATAAGGTAAAAAAATACGGGAGATAATCAAGTTTTTCAAATTACGGTTGCGGAAAAGGGCGTGGCAAAATTTTTATACATACAAAATGTGTGCATTTACCAATCGAATATACATACCAAATATGGTGTCTCTAGCTGGAATAGTTTTTAAACGATTTTTTTAAATTGCGGGGGCGGAAAGGGGCGTGTCATAAATTTGAAATAAACTTGATCACTCTACATACTACACGAGTCTACATACCAAATTTGGTGGCTCTAGCTCTTACAGTCTCCGAGATCTAGGTGTTCATACGGACAGACGGACAGACGGACGGACAGACGGACATGGCTAGATCGACTCGGTTGTTGATCCTGATCAAGAATATATATATCTTGTGGGGTCGGAGATGCTTCCTTCTGCCTGTTACATACATTTTGGCGACTTTAACATACCATTTCACCCTATGGGTGTATGGTATAAAACTGCGGCCCACAATATATGAGTTACACATTCTTTAATATAACATCCGCTGTTCCATTTTTCTATAGGTTTTCCAAAGAAATTTTTTTAGGTTTGTAAATATATGTTTATATCGAATGCAAAAAGTAAAATTTATTAAAAAACATTTTAAATATAAATGAAATCATCTACAAAGTATGGGCTAATCTATACCCTTAACTGGTTCACTTGTTTTGATAATTTGAAAGTGGTTTATAGAAAAACTCACTTAAAACATTTAAAATATATTGAACCAGCAAAGTTTCCCAAATCTTGGATAAGGTATACTACATTTAAAATTTGCCATGGCCTTTCAAATGTACAAGAAACTCATCCTTGTTCCATTACACAAACACACACGCAGAATATTATAATATCTTTTCTTTCTTCTCCTTTTATATGTCATGCATTTCTGAAGCATTTGAATCGTTTTACCAGTTAAGCAGAAAATACTCGCAGAAAAAAAGTACAAGAAAAAAACAGAATCTAAATTAACGTAATGTAATTTGACATTTCGGCAAATTCGGAAACAACTTCAAACTGAAACTTTTTGACATTTATTGGACAGACTGCATGGGTTTGCAAAACGAATCAGATGACACACATACTCACCTACAGGGAGATAGTGAAAAAGATAAGTAAGAAAAATAATAGTTGTATATGTATATTCGCATACACTGACATTAATTTGGGCAATTTTGAGACACATTTCTACAACTTATCAACAAGCCAACCTTTCAAACGACCCTTGGAAAGTTTTCATTATATGTGGTTTCTCTATCTCAGCATCAGGGAAAACTTTTACTACATCTTCTCCTTTCCCTCATTTTCAAGCCAAACAAACTCCTTCCTTTCCATCTTCAAGATAAAATCCCATTTACAACTTCATTTCGAGAATGCAAGAGGTGGGATAAGAATAGGTTGTTGTTGTTATACGAAGCATGTGTCGTATTAAATTTTCTTGCGGTGTTGCCGCAATAAATCTCAATTGAATATGGAAATATTCAAGTTGAATTTAAGAACAATGTGAATGTGGCTTACAAAAGGAAGTTCAAACACCTATATCTCTATATAAGAACCTATTAAAAAATTGTTACTTTAAATCTTAAAACATGTTTAAGTGTGCTTACACGAATACACATTCCCGCATAAGAAATATAATTTTTACAGGATATCACATTGTCCAATTTTTATCGCTCACTTGTGTAGTGAATTTTTTTAAGTGGCATGAACATCGTTGCGTGTTTTTGACAATTTCCAATTCCCTCTCTTACTCATTCTCCGCCTCTCCCTTATCGTCTTTTTCTACAATTGTTGCACAATTTTTTAATTTGTTGCTTTGCGAAACTGAAAAATGGTTTAGAGAATTTTAATCTAAAATGGGTGGGTAGAAAACTGTTGAACAATTCACATGAACAAACCATACTAAATCATATTTTTTGGTTCAACTATTGTCAATTTCTTTGGCCAATTAAATTCATATTATACTCAAGCAATTTCCAAAATATTTTCTATTGAAATTTATGCATTCAATTATCCACAAATAAGCACACAATTTTCACATATTTAACTCACAATCAGACAAAACACACAATTCCATTAAACAAAAGCACACAAGCAAAATAATCTGGGAAATTTCAAATTGTTCATTGCTGAAAAGCCTCAAGTAAATTGCAATTTATATTTATGCTTTTAGCCCGTTGGGTAAAAATACTTAAATAGTCTAAAGGACTAAATATCCTTAGGCATTGTAATAAGCCTAATCACCAATGCAATTGCCATAAAGACAGTTATATATGAATGGTTAAAAGGAAATGAAGAGATAGAGTTGTGAAATTCTTAAAGAGCCAAATCAAATGCTCTTTGGTAACTTTATTTTATGTATCTATGTTATTTAGTGAACTGATTTTTCCGTCTTAGGATAATTGTATTCAAAAAACTCAATTCTGAAATATTTATATTTTGCATATCTAATTTAAAAGTGTAGATTTTATGAATGTCAAAAAACGAAGTATTATTTGCTCGAATAAGTTTAATGTGTGTCTAATTTTTGGTTGTTGGTCGTGTGTATATATAAATATTTTTAATCTTTTATATAAATTGCTTAAATTAAGTGATAATTTTCAAAAAATTGTATTTAAATGTTTCCTAAATTTCATTATAAAATCTTAAATACCAAAAAACCATATGATGTAAGGTAATAACACTTGAATTATGTTTGGATTGATCCTTAAACACAACATTTTTATTTAAGTAAAGTTACTGGAACTAGAGTTTATATTATTTTGTTTATTTTGTATAAAGAACTGCTATAAAGTACAATTACATTGGTAAATATTCTGTTCCTGGTTATGTTATTTTCATTATCTTTAGTAGGGTTAGAATTATTTGGAAAAAGTACAACTAATTAAACAATTAATGAATAAATTTATTTTAATAGATTGGCTTACTTTATAATCCCTACAAAGTCAATTGTTCAGAGGTATTCAATATGTTTAAGGCGATTCAATCCACATCTCAAGCGCCTTTAATATTGTTTTACACCTAGTTAAAACAAAGTTATAAAAGTCGGCGCTTAATTTACTTAATTAGAATAAGTTGGGAAATGCCATCTAAAATATAGTTCTTAGATATTTGGTTCAAATAAATATAAGTAAACTCATGTAAGTTGAAAAAATTGTAAAATTATGGTTAGTTCCTTTGTACATCCTTCATTATTTCATCAGAGAATATGTGACTAATACATCCAATTATCTAAAGTGATTAAATTTTCTAATGAAAGCGTCAAATGTTGTGTTTAGTTGTATCAAATCATAAGCCAAGTAGGGCATCTTTTGTTTCTTTATCCTTTACGTGGATAATGATCTTTTCATTTTACATATTAAATTCTCGAATGTACTAAGCATTAAATTTTCTTAGATGCAGTTGCAATTACATTGTAATTACAGGGCCAGAGACGTTTTCTATGCAGGTCTCAGAACCAGTAAAAAGGATTAAGACAAGCACTTAAGTAGCAGCTTATGACAGATATACAAACATGTGTATGTATATACATACATATGAGTTGTTGGGTTATGTTACGAATTAAATTTTCAGACTTTCAACTTCCCCCTCTTTTTGGCTATAAAATATCGCTTAAAATGTGACACATGTCCATGTCTTGTTCATCCTAATTGGCCCCAAGTAATTTGCCTTTGTATAATTTTAATTAGTATTAAGATTTTGGCTTTTTAAGCCATCTCAAAATATATACCTACATTTGTGTATGTGCGTATGTGTAAATAACACACTGCTTCCTTCCACTTATCGTTGAAGTGCATCCTCCAGACATGTGAAGTAATCAAAATGTTAGTGCAAACTCTAAATTAATATCCTGCAGTTTCCCTTGGTCTCAATTATGGGCAAACTTGCTGCATTGCATAAATTTGGCCAGAGCAAATTGTAGCCACAACAACAGCTGACCAAGAGAATCAATGATTAATTTTCTGTGGTAGTTACTCCATTCAGTTCGATGCAAGAGTCTATACATTCGAAAATGTGTGCATAGGGAAATATTTTATTGATTGCGATGCCCAAGAAAATCTGTCAAAAGCTCTTGCTAATCATTAGCAAACGGATAATACTTGCTCGGTGAACTGATCTGAAGTCATCAGATCTGTATCAAAAGAAAATGCACAATTTATAAAGTTAGTATCAAAATATATTTATTATAGTTTCGTAACAAATGCGCCAATTCGAATCAGAATGATGTATACTTCAAATGTGAAGTATTTAAGTGTTACGCACCAATTTGTATCAGCATGATGAATACATCACACTCGCCTTCTGTGTATTTCCAATGATCATAAGTGTTATGCACCAATTTGCATCACCATGATGAATATATTAAAAGTTTCTTATGTATTTCGGTGTAGAACTTTGAAACCGCCTTCCGTGTACTTCCAACGTGTTTATGTGTTACACGTGTTACATAAGTGTTACTCGCCTTCTGTGTATTTCCAACGTATAATAAGTGTTATGCACCAATTTGTATCAGTATGATAAATACATCACACTCGCCTTCTGTGTATTTCCAACGTGTATAAGTGTTATGCACCAACTTGTATCAGCATGATGAATACATCACACTCGCCTTCTGTGTATTTCCAATGATCATAAGTGTTTTGCACCAATTTGTATCAGTATGATAAATACATCAAATTTTTTCTTATGTATTTCGGTTTCGGATGTGTTTTGCACCACCTTGCATCAGTATATTTCATTAGTTTCGGTATAGCATTACACACTTGGCATGTGTATTTTCAACGTGTATAAGTGTTATGCACCAATTTGTATCAGCATGATGATTACATCACACTCGCCTTCTCTGTATTTCCAACGTGTATAAGTGTTATGCACCAATTTGTATTAGCATGATGAATACATCACACTCGCCTTCTGTGTATTTCCAACGTGTATAAGTATTATGCACCAACTTGTATCAGCATGATGAATACATCAAATGTATCGTATATATTTGTGTATCGAACCTACTACTCGCTTTCTGTGTATCTTTAACGTGTTTGTGGATGAGTCTATTAGGTGAGAAAAAAAATTATAAAATTCATTTATAAAATTCTAATCTTCGTAGCTTACCCTGTGTAGATTCGTGTTCAGGATGTGATGATCGTCGATGGTTCAGTATTTAGAAATATTATAATCAACGTCCATTATTATTCGTCCTGCAAGCTGCAAGTTGGTAATTATATTCAAATATGTTTAGTTAAAATACAAAAACCTTGACTCACACTGGTAAGTGTTCACGTGTGTAGGTAAAACAAGAGACAGACAGATCAGTACAGGCGTACCTGGTACAGTGGTCAGTATTAGTGTTTAAAACCGGCTCCTACAATTCGGCTCTATGGTTTTCCAAAATATGCACCCCAAAGCAGATTAAATTAAATACCTGAATACTTTTGTCAGTTTATTAGCAAATATTGATTTTTTAAAAATTTTTCACCTTTTTTCAGATTTTTTTGAGTTTTTTTATTTTTTATAAAAGTAAAAAAATATATCTTTACGCTTAAATCTAAGATAAATAACTTTATTTATCATAAACACTTGTTTATTTGCCGAAAAAAACTGTGTTTTTGAATTTAGATTGTAGAGCTGTGTGCTCTAGTGAGAACTAAAACTTAACTGACTTTCTCTGGCTTCGTCTCAGGTATATCAACTTTTCGAATGACAGGTGGCTAAAACCCGGCTGCTTGGATTTAAAAAATTTACATAATTTACGTTGACATAAATATAAATGCATACTCGTATTTAAATGTTCAGAGTTCAATATGTATGTGGGAATGGGAATGAAATCGAAAGTTATCAATGATATCGATAACAAACAATCGAGATATAAATGAGAGAGTTTTTTGGCGTGACGAACGTGTTCCTCGTAGCTGCTCGAAAAAAGAATATGTATACTAATGTAATGTATAATAAATTATGTTCAATAAAACGGTATGGAATATTGAGTAAAAAAGGCCTACGAATTTGGAGATCGAAAGTAGGATTATGTTTGCGTACCACATGTATAGCATACTTTCTATACATATGTCGGATAGTGTTGGTTAAGTCAAAGCCTAGTTAGTTCCAATTAATTGACAAGTGTGTCAGTTGTAACCCTGGTTGAGCATCTAAGCAACCTTAGCAACTAATGTTGAGAGCTGTTTTCAGGTCAGGTCCTATATAAAGGGGAGCCTCGGGCTAGAGAGCTCAGTGTATGTACAACCTCCCCGGGAACTAGCCGTACAGTTCAGAATACAAGTAAAAAAAAGTGAAAGTAGTGCAAAGTACAAAAATACAGTAAAAGACAATGAGTGATTTAAATAAAACAGAGGGTATTATAAAATTTATCAGATGTTTGCAACCCACAGGAGGGAGACGGTTCCGACCCATAAAGTATATATATTCTTGATCAGCATGAGAAGCTGAGCTGATATAGCCATGTCCGTCTGTCTGTGTGTATGCGTTTTACTCAGCCGTCTTAAGAGCTATCGGGCGGAATTTTTTTTTTGGGGTTTTTTATTACCCGGGAAAAACAAAGTAATAAAACCATCAGGATCGGACCACAATATCATATAGCTCTAGAAGAACTAGAAGAAACATTTTCATAAAAATTGGAGTATGCTCCATGTTACCATGCCATGCCAGGTAACCATGTATGGTATGACGTCGTCAACGCTCACCTCCACTGAAGAAACGATGGTTGCAAGTGCTGCGCAAGCCCCTGATTCATCGATTTGTCCTGGTGCTGATGTGTCCTGGGTACTGATTTTTGGCTAGAACACAAGTTCGTGATCGACTTTGATAAGATGCACATAAAGTTCCACTGGGGTACCATGCCCTTGCTCCGCGCCTCCGAGGCGCCACGAAATCCGATATACTTGATAACTCCCGTCTGTTTGGCGCCACGCTCCGACACGCATGTCAGATTGCAATGTGCGACGACTAAGCCGGCGTTACCGAGCTTACTGATGGAAGACTGTTACACAGAGCTGCCGGACGATATCGTCCTGAGCACCGGCGTCGTCCAACCAGTGGCCGGCCAATTTTCGGCCAGGATATCGAATCTAAGCGCACACGAGAGAACGCTGCCACCCACACTAGTTTTGGGCGACTTAGAAACGGTAGAAGTGGTATTACCAGACAGATGCGAAGATGCGAGCTCAGATTCTGTCGATTGGGACCGATTCGGGGAAGTGGACCTGTCGCCTACAAAACAACTAATGCTAAAGGAACTTTTGAATCGCTATCTGCCTATTTTTGCCCGAAGCGATGACGAGACTGGTCAAACCAACTTAGCTTCTCACCACATCGATACCGGCACGCCCTATTAAACAGATGGCCCGAAGAATACCTCTTGCGCGCAAAGCTGAGGTGCAGCAACTGGTTGCTGACATGGAGAACAGAGGCATAATTCGCCCGTCCGTCAGTCCGTGGTCGTCGCCGGTGGTGCGTGTCCCAACAAGATTGATAAAGTGCTGAGCTGGCCTACACCTCGAAATACCAAGGAAGTGCGATCGTTTTTGGGTCTTTGCTCATACTACCGCAAGTTTATACCCAACTTCGCTACTATCGCTCGACCGCTCCACCAGCTGACTGGGAAACTTCGACGCTTTGAATGGGACACTCACTGCAGTCACTCCTTTGACACCTTGAAGCAGTGTCTAACGACAGCCCCCGTCTTGGCGTTTCCTAATGACACCGGTCAATTTATTCTAGACACGGAAGCCTCGAATTCTGGGGCGGGAGCGGCGCTCCATCAACTACAAGATGGACAAAATCGAGTATTATAGTAAATGTTTCCAACCAGTAGAACGTAACTATTGTGTAACACGTCGAGAGCTCCTCGCCGTAGTCCGTGCCACTAAACACTTTCATCATTATTTGTATGGCCGTCCGTTTCTCGTACGGACTGACCATGCATCTTTAAAGTGGTTGTACAACTTTAAAGAAGCGGAAGGGCAGATGGCACGTTGGATAGAACGTCTGCAACAGTACGACATGCAGATTCAGCACCGAAGTGGTACACAACATGGTAACGCTGACAGCCTCTCTCGCCGACCTTGTAGCGACTGTCCCACATGCGAAAGAGTCGAACGGAAAAATGGAGTGGCCGTGTTGTTTACCCAAGTCCTGTTACCCGACCTGTGCAAGGAGCAAGATGCGGACCAGGCCCTCGGTAAGGTGCGCGATTGGATGAACAAGTCCGAACGACCGCCTAAAACAACATTGTGGGGCGAGAGCCAGAAATTAGAGCTTTGTGGCATCTCTACGACCGATTAGCCTTTGATGAAATAGGAGTGATTATCATAAAAAAACTCGGAGAATATACCGGTAGCCCTTATGCCCCGCTTACTGGTAGATGCTGCCATTCGAGGCGTGCACGACTCTCCATCCGGAGGTCACTTCAGTGCTAAGAAGACTTTAGCCAAAGCGAAGAAACGATTTTACTGGATCGGCCAAAGTGCCGATATAACCCTCTGGTGCGCACCCCGGCACGCACACAAAGGACCACCTCGAAGAACCGTCGGTCGCCTGCAACCAAGCCTAATGGGAGCCCCGTGCGATCGTCTAGCGATTGACATTCTAGGCTCTCTACCAACTACGCCTCGTGGGAACCGTTACGTCGCGGTCGTTATGGATTATTTTACCACGTGGCCGGAATGTGCATCCAACCACGCCGTTGCACGAGTCACTATGGACAGAGCCCGCGGTTGGAAGCGAGAACACTGGCTTGAACGAAGAAACCGTATTGGCGCGATTGTTTCGTGAACCCTTGGCCGCCGTCCCAACAAATATATGCGCTAAATGCCCCCCTGAAATAAACAGGAAAGATGCTGCTATCCTAAATGGCCGACGTGGGACGGGGAATCCTATCCAAGCTACGTATTCACCTGTACCAAATGCTAAGGACAGCTTACATTGTATTGTTTTCCGTTCGATCGTCTAGCGATTGACATTCTAGGCCCTCTACCAACTACGCCTCGTGGGAACCGTTACGTCGCAGTCGTTATGGATTATTTTACCAAGTGGCCGGAATGTGCAGCCATACCGGACCAGACAGCCGAAACCGTAGCTCGAGCATTGGTACAAGAAGTCTTCCGTCGATTCGGCGTTCCATTCGTCTTACACTCTGATCAAGGACGCAACTTCGAAGCTGGCGTCTTCCAGGCCTGTATGCGGCTGATGACTGTTGAAAAGACACGTACCACGCCGCTGCATCCACAGTCAGACGGCATGGTGGAACGCTTCAATCGCACGTTGCTAGATTACTTGGCAAAGTTTGTATCTACTAGCCAGCATGATTGGAATGAGCTGCTGCCCATGGCGTTATTGGCCTACAGGTCAGCGGTTCTTGAAAGCTCCGGTTATTCGCCCGCAAGGCTAACGTTTGGAAGAGAACTTAGGCTGCCCAACGATTTATTATTTGGAACACCAGCTCCTGTCCCAACGGAGGTGCCGGAATTCTTGGCTAAGCTGGTAAATGCGAACGCTCGCCGCCAACTGCTAACAGCTGCCCAGACTAACAAAATCCGCTACGATCTACGATCGCACCCTCAGGAATTCTGCCCCGGCGACGAAGTATGGCTCTATTCACCTAGCCGAAGAGTAGGCCGTTGCCCAAAGCTACAATGCGATTGGATTGGGCCCGCTACAATAGTACGTCGGATTTCGGATCTTGTCTACGAAAATCGACCCCCTGAAAAAAGAGTTACCAGAACCGTGCATGTGAACCGTTTGGCTGTTTACCGTCCCGATCCTCGCAACGACTTGGTACTCGGGCAGGAGCCTCGAGTCTAAGGAGGGCGTAATGTAAGTAGGGTAGTAGGCAAACGCAAACTGTCCCCTTAAGAAGCGGTCCCATTCTCTACGGCTGGGCACACTAATAACGGCGCCACAGGGCGGACTAGTTTTTTTGAGCTAGCGCGGCCAACTTAACGAAGAGAGGAAGATAGGGAAAAAGAGAAGAAGTTCTTGAAAGTTTTCGCTGCCGCCAAGACAAGGAAAATAAAGAGATTGAATAAACAAAAGAAACTATCTCTGTTTTCTTTGCGATTCTGCTTAGTTATCTTAGGCCTGACGATCGAACGCCCAACCGTAAACCAACCGCTCGGCCACGGGTGGCGTTATTTTGTTCCACAAAGGCAAAACACGTTACAATATTTAAGTTAAATGATTAAAACACTTATTAAAAAGTACCTGCATCCGCTAAAACTCTTGTTTTACTTCTATCTCATCCTGGAAAATTATTTTGTACTCCACATCTGTCTTCTCCTCAAGCTCTGTCGAATCCTCCCACTCTGGTTCGTGAAAAACTTTGATGCCTGCTCCATTCTGGCTCTTCCTCCAACGGTGGTTCCTGCTTAAACTCTGTCTCCTTCTCCACTCATGTTCTCGATGCAATTCAGATTCTTCTCTTTGTTCCCAATAGAATTCTTCCTTCAACCCGGTGCTAAGATCTAGCCTCTCCTCAAACTCTGGCGTATTTTGCCATGCTGGTTCCTGCTTAAACTCTGTCTGCTCTTCCCATACAGCTCCCCGATGGAATTCAGAATTCGGTTTGAACTCTTCCCTTTAATCTAATCTTGAATTTGCCTCATAACCGAATTTGTTGAATTCTAGCTTCTAGTTCTGATCCGGCTGCAGCGGAGCTCTTCGGGTGCTCACGCTTTGTCTCAATCGGTCATTTTTACTTTTCCCATTTTCTCTCTTCTGTGAATACATTTGTTGCTGGCTTGCATGCCTACTGCGGCGGTCGATGTTTGCACGTCGTGCTCTCCGCATTTTGGACTACGGACAGACTGATGAATTTAACCTCAAATGCACGATGCACATAATTTACACAGTTCAACATACCTTTTTAAGAACAAATGCCTCCTGTTAAAGTTGAATAAAAATTTGCACAATACTCGTGATTGATTTAATGGTTTCCAATTAAATTGTTAGGAAATGAATAACTTTAACCTCAATTTCACAGTGAACACAATACCGGTTTTAAGTAAGCGTCACAATGAACACAATACCGGTTTAAATAAAACGTTTGAAAAAACGTGTGCATAATGCAATTAACTGAGTAGTGTACAATGAGTAGCTGAAGTTATAGCGTCAAAGAAGGATTTCTATAACTATACAGGTCTTCTCGTGCAATTATTTGAAAATGTGTTTTTACAATGGTTAAAAAATTATGTTCTATATCCAGAATGGCTAAAACAAATAACCTTTAAATTCCTTGATCTCTTGAAATTGTAAAATCAGAGTTCAGAATCCACAATTGTAATGGCGAAGTGTTGAAGATATGGTATGGCCATTACAATTGTGGATTCTTTAGCGAAGTCTGCTGATGATAGAACTTGGTGGTTCTTGAAATAGCTATACAGACAACCTGCTCACCTTTTGTGCTGCCTATGATTTAAAGTCTTACAAATAAATCAGTAAGATTGACCTGAAGCCCCGCTCAAACAAATTTTTGATTATAAAGAACATATATCTTTGATTCAGTTTTAATACTACTGAAGGCCACGATAGCGTTTATCCATGGGACTTAATGGAAAAGTAGAATTTGCGCAAATGACACTTGAAGATAATTCTGGACAAAACAAGCATAAAAGTATCTCAGAATATGCCATTGAATTAATGAATTAAAGCTTCTTTTTGCCGTTGGTACCAGGCAAGAGACCTGTTTTTCACACTATTCAAACTCTCTTTTCAATTGACAAAGGAGACATGACTAGGAGAACGCCCTGCTCATTAAAAAAGCAAGATGTGTGACATTTTGTCAGGCATAATAATAAAATAATAAAATGGCAAAAATGTGCAAAATCAGCGCAAATAAAAAAACAAAAAATACAAGTAGAACGATATGAGCAGAGAAGGGGAAAGCTAAAGAAAAATGAAAAAGAAAGGAAATAGTACGGGTCCTTTGCGAGTACTGTAGGCGGGCCCTGTAGGAAATGTCAAATCAAATTTGTTGACTTTCATTGTTAATTGGAAGGGAGTGGGTTGTGGGATGTAGGGATAAGAGTGCGAAGGGCGATTGCAACTTGGCGCTCATTCAAAGGTGAAAAGCCAATGACAGAGGTTAGGGCAAATGGTGGGGATAAGCGAAATCCTCCTCTTTTGACATGGCAGGCAAGCAAAAGCTTCTTTTTTTCTGTCCTGCACTCGTATTTGTGCTCGATTAAAGCAACGCTTCAGTCTTGAGACAATCAGCAGAGGAAAACCCTGCACCTGCTTTCTGCTCCTTTTCAGAGCTTTTTACAATGCATACGCTTACTTTCAGTGCATCGAGCGCTCCACCAGAGTTCTCCCCTCTTTGGTTTAGGTTTTTTCTTTTTGTTCTGTATTTTGCCGTTGTTAGGTTTGACAATTATTTGCATTGTTCACTAAAAGTCATTTGTTCAACATTCACATGAATCGGTTACTACAACTTAAGTGTCTACTCAAGACTGGGTTAGAGCCGACACTCCTTTTGTATACCCATGAGCTGGAATGTTTTTGACAGCACGGCAAATGCATTATTTTCCTACACAAGTACTTACAGGTATACTTCCCAGGGTACCAAGCATTTTAGCAAGTAAAAGTAAAATTTAATTACACTGAAAATTTTTATTGGTCGAAAAGAAATCTAGAAATCTAGTTTGTGCCAGACCATTCTTGTCAAGAAAAATCTCTTTTGCTGGACTATTCCGAGATCCGTTGATTGCAAAAAAGGATAGACAAATCCCCTCTCCACCGTATATTCCATTAGTAATCCTCCGTGTCCTTTATTGTGGCTTTCAGTTTGTGGTTCCATGTGTAGGTAGTTCTCTGGTTTTCATTTGCTCAACTCAATCTAATCTGCTCTGTGGATCCTATAATAATTGCATGTTGCAATTATTGGACATTGTTTAAAGTCCAGAAATATACTCACTTCTTTGTGGACCGCTCCGGACCGTGCGTTGATTACTTGATTTATATGGGATAAACAAATCTGAGCTCACTAAAAAAGTTAATTTAAGGATAATTCACAAATAAATAAATTTTTTTTTGCTTACATTTTTGACTTGTTTTTTTTTTTATAAAAGTATAAAAACCACTTTTTGCACTTAATCTAAAACTGAAATGTTTGAATGCCAAAGGATTTTTTTAATTTTGAATTTACTGTTTTTCTCATGTGTTCTCCTACAGAACACTTGAATCAGACTGAATGTGTAGAGTTTTCACTAAGGTATATCAATTTTTCGAATGACATAAGAAACAACCCGGTTGCTACGATGGCAGTAATTGAACAGATCTTTTGAAAAATTTAAACTTCGGTCATGAAATGGGCGCAAAAGTTTGGCTATTTAATGTGGGATTTGGTCTGGCAACTCTGCTGAGCGGTGCGAATTGAGTTAAAGACGAAGCAGTCGAACCGAGGAGACGAGCGAAAGCAGTTGCAAAAAGACAAAAGACGAAACGACGCAAAGCAGTAAAGACAACTAATTTCTAACTAAATCTAATTAAAATAATCAAATAAATAGTTTTTAGTTAAAATAAACTATAATAATATACTACAAATCAATATATTAAATAAAACAAATTCCTACACTTATTCTTTTGTGAAAAGGGAAATACAAACCAAAAATATCGAAAAGTTTTTGGCCATAAAAGAGCTCTAAGTGATTCGCTTTAAAAATTTGGAACTTAATTCAAAAATTTTTATGTTCTAAACTGAGATTTGAAGATGAAAATAGTCACATGGATCCCTCAGTTTGTTTTTAAATATCCAAAGGAACGCATGAACAACCAAATTTTACCAGAATGCCACATCCTTCGATGCTTATTTTATTTATCAAAAACCAATTTAGTATTTCATTCTTTGTGTAGCTCAATTTCTTCAAGTACTAGCTCAATTTACACTTTAAAAATCTTGAACTATAAAAAACCAATTTTCTAGTGACTCTAAAAGAGGGGGAAGATGGAAAGGATAAATGTTTTTTGTTTGACCCGAAACATTGTGCTCATCGCCTTAGTTCTCTTTGACTCTGGCCTGAGGTCGGTTGCCAAAAATGAACGCCTTCGTGATTTATTTTTCCTTTTTCTTTTGCATACTTTTTAAATGGGTGTTTCCGTTTCCGGTTCCGTTACGTTTGACGTGTCTGCACGTAAATTTCTGTGCCATTTCTGTCACTGAGTTTCGGTTTCTTTTTTGTTGCATTTCTCCATCTTCTCATGTTGGCGGTAAATTAAACTACAATGCATATATAATCTTTTTCACTTATCTTTTGCAATGTTTCCTGGGTAAACAATAAAAAAAAAACACCTTCTGTTTCTTTTTTAGTGTGCGTCTGAGGTTAAAAGTAGCGTCATACATTCTGAGATTCCCACGCCCACTTTGTAATGAATGAAATGTTGCCACAAGAGTTGCAAAAGGTTGTGGCAAAATGCTGCAAATACAGCACAAAAGGTGTGTAAGCAATTTTTGCTGAATGCGGCACGGCGAGGACTTGTCGACAATCTTGTGACAGATTTATGGGTTAATTATTGTGGTAGATAATCTGTGTGCCTTGAGTTATATGTCATTGAATTTGTTTAGTTGCACAAGTTTTCGGCATATTTTTTATCAAAAGGAAACAAAACAAAAAAAACACAAAATTTACATCAAAATATATATGGCAAATTCCCTGAACATTTAGAAAGCAATGGACGAATAGTCGCATACCTTTTTGTACGAGCAACTTTGCAAATTAAGAATGCTGTCTGGGCAATCCTAATTATGATGTAAGCAAATCCATAAATTATATACTCTCCAGACCTACTTTGAATAATGATAGTCGCCATGAATTGGTTGTTCTCGATAATCTTCGACTACGTTTCGAGGAGTTGCAACTCACGGGAGATTCGCGCAATAAAGACCTTATGGGGTTTCGTGCCGATCTGTGTATGCATCTCTCTAGAGAACTAGCTAGGATTGAACCAGATGAAAATAAACGTTACGTTTACCTAACACTATGCTACGAACTCCTTGACGCTGGAGAACCGGATAATATGACGGAAGAGGAAACCATTGAATATCGTCTAAAAAAGATTGACAGCCTTAACTATCAGGTGAATAAATTACTAAAGCATCTAAATGAAGTAGACCAAGTTAAGGACAAAAATAGAAAACATGTACGTGTTTCCAAAAGGTCAAAGCCAGTTAAATCGAAAATAAAAGAGGGTTATGCTAGAATTGATCCCAAACCTCAAAAGCATTGTGAATTCCAGTGTTTGAACCACCGATCTGAATCCTTTGGCTAATTGTAAGAATAATATACTCAATCATAGAAAAATCATAGATAACAACAAGAAAATAAGCCATGATTGCGAAACTAAATTGTTTGGTTGTTCCAGACTTAGTAAGGGAAAAATATTGAAATCAATCGATCCAAGTCCAATTTGTATAATTATTGAAAGTCAATCTATTCCAACTACATCAACAAGAATCATAGATATTTACAAAAATATTAACCATGATTGCGAAACTAAATTGTTTGGTTGTTCCAGACTTAGTAAGGAAAAAATATTGAAATCAATCGATCAAAGTCCAATTCGTACAACTATTGAAAGTCAATCTATTCCAACAACATTAAACTTGCCTTCGTCCTAAAAAATTAACCATAATTGCGAATCTAAATTGTTTGGTTGTTCCAGACTTAGTAAGGAAAAAATATTGAAATCAATCGATCAAAGTCCAATTCGTACAACTATTGAAAGCCAATCTATTCCAACAACATTAAACTTGCTTTCGTCCAAAAAAATTAAGCATGATTGCGAATCTAAATTGTTTGGTTGTTCCAGACTAAGTAAGAAAAAAATATTAAAATCAATCGATCCAAGTACGATTCGTACAACTTTTGAAAATCAATTTATTCCATCCAACCAAACATCTATGAACTTTACTAAATCAAACTTACCTCTGCCCACAAGGAGATCTGATGGAGAAGACATTTTAGAAAGTAATTTACATAAAATAAGTATATATTTAAAAAATGGTTTGGAACATTCGTACTCAAATACTGAATTACTCAGTCAAGAAATGTCCAAATACAAGGATCGCAGTGCTCTATTAAATCTTTGTCAATCTAATCACTTTAAGCCTAAGCCAATAAGAATTGATTTTAAAATTGAGTGCTATTTGAAGAAAGAACCGGTTATACAAAGATAAGGGGTTTGATGTATCAGCATGGATGTTTGGTGATCCTTGAACTAAATATCAATATCAATATAAAACCAAAATATTAAAAGACTATAATGGTCAAAACGGCATGTTAAAAGTTATGAAGAATTTGTATTTAAATTTAAAAAACTCTGAGCGATATGTGGCTGAAGCAGGACTTCACTTTGGGGAAAATCCCATACCAAATTGTATAATGAATGAGAGCCAAGCTAAGAACAAGCTAAATCTTCCTGAAAACTGTAAATTGCAAGCTAAATTCCAGACATCTGGTTGTACTGACATTGAAGACAAAAGTTAAAACCGTATGAGGCATAAGGACGATTCTATGGTAGTCAATGAAGATAATAAAAGCAATATGCTTTATACTTCCAAAGAAATCACAACTACCGAATCCGATTTCCTTCTGATTGAAAACAAAAAGGGAATCTTGAATGGATATGAAGGTAAAAAAGTTTATATATCCAATTTAACAGATTTCAAAAAGGAATTCGAAATCTGTAAAGTTCAATTAGATGAACTGATCCAAACTTCTTTATCCAGTACTGTTATCAATGGCGGACAGATTGACTATATGTCTGATGTTTCACAGGATCGACCAAAATTATCAAAACCAATTTTCTAGTGACTCTAAAAGAGGGGAAGATGGAAAGGATAAATGTTTTTTGTTTGACCCGAAACATTGTGCTCATCGCCTTAGTTCTCTTTGACTCTGGCCTGAGGTCGGTTGCCAAAAATGAACGCCTTCGTGATTTATTTTTCCTTTTTCTTTTGCATACTTTTTAAATGGGTGTTTCCGTTTCCGGTTCCGTTACGTTTGACGTGTCTGCACGTAAATTTCTGTGCCATTTCTGTCACTGAGTTTCGGTTTCTTTTTTGTTGCATTTCTCCATCTTCTCATGTTGGCGGTAAATTAAACTACAATGCATATATAATCTTTTTCACTTATCTTTTGCAATGTTTCCTGGGTAAACAATAAAAAAAAACACCTTCTGTTTCTTTTTTAGTGTGCGTCTGAGGTTAAAAGTAGCGTCATACATTCTGAGATTCCCACGCCCACTTTGTAATGAATGAAATGTTGCCACAAGAGTTGCAAAAGGTTGTGGCAAAATGCTGCAAATACAGCACAAAAGGTGTGTAAGCAATTTTTGCTGAATGCGGCACGGCGAGGACTTGTCGACAATCTTGTGACAGATTTATGGGTTAATTATTGTGGTAGATAATCTGTGTGCCTTGAGTTATATGTCATTGAATTTGTTTAGTTGCACAAGTTTTCGGCATATTTTTTATCAAAAGGAAACAAAACAAAAAAAACACAAAATTTACATCAAAATATATATGGCAAATTCCCTGAACATTTAGAAAGCAATGGACGAACAGTCGCATACCTTTTTGTACGAGCAACTTTGCAAATTAAGAATGCTGTCTGGGCAATCCTAATTATGATGTAAGCAAATCCATAAATTATATACTCTCCAGACCTACTTGAATAATGATAGTCGCATGAATTGGTTGTTCTCGATAATCTTCGGACTACGTTTCGAGGAGTTGCAACTCACGGGAGATTCGCGCAATAAAGACCTTATGGGGTTTCGTGCCGATCTGTGTATGCATCTCTCTAGAGAACTAGCTAGGATTGAACCAGATGAAAATAAACGTTACGTTTACCTAACACTATGCTACGAACTCCTTGACGCTGGAGAACCGGATAATATGACGGAAGAGGAAACCATTGAATATCGTCTAAAAAAGATTGACAGCCTTAACTATCAGGTGAATAAATTACTAAAGCATCTAAAATGAAGTAGACCAAGTTAAGGACAAAAATAGAAAACATGTACGTGTTTCCAAAAGGTCAAAGCCAGTTAAATCGAAATAAAAGAGGGTTATGCTAGAATTGATCCCAAACCTCAAAAGCATTGTGAATTCCAGTGTTTGAACCACCGATCTGAATCCTTTGGCTAATTGTAAGAATAATATACTCAATCATAGAAAAATCATAGATAACAACAAGAAATAAGCCATGATTGCGAAACTAAATTGTTTGGTTGTTCCAGACTTAGTAAGGGAAAAATATTGAAATCAATCGATCCAAGTCCAATTTGTATAATTATTGAAAGTCAATCTATTCCAACTACATCAACAAGAATCATAGATATTACAAAAATATTAACCATGATTGGAACTAAATTGTTTGGTTGTTCCAGACTTAGTAAGGAAAAAATATTGAAATCAATCGATCAAAGTCCAATTCGTACAACTATTGAAAGTCAATCTATTCCAACAACATTAAACTTGCTTCGTCCTAAAAAATTAACCATAATTGCGAATCTAAATTGTTTGGTTGTTCCAGACTTAGTAAGGAAAAAATATTGAAATCAATCGATCAAAGTCCAATTCGTACAACTATTGAAAGCCAAATCTATTCCAACAACATTAAACTTGCTTTCGTCCAAAAAAATTAAGCATGATTGCGAATCTAAATTGTTTGGTTGTTCCAGACTAAGTAAGAAAAAAATATTAAAATCAATCGATCCAAGTACGATTCGTACAACTTTTGAAAATCAATTTATTCCATCCAACCAAACATCTATGAACTTTACTAAATCAAACTTACCTCTGCCCACAAGGAGATCTGATGGAGAAGACATTTTAGAAAGTAATTTACATAAAATAAGTATATATTTAAAAAATGGTTTGGATCATTCGTACTCAAATACTGAATTACTCCAGTCAAGAATGTCCAATACAAGGATCGCAGTGCTCTATTAAATCTTTGGTCATCTAATCACTTTAAGCTAAGCAATAAGAATTGATTTTAAAATTGAGTGCTATTTGAAGAAAGAACCGGTTATACAAAGATAAGGGGTTTGATGTATCAGCATGGATGTTTGGTGATCCTTGAACTAAATATCAATATCAATATAAAACCAAAATATTAAAAGACTATAATGGTCAAAACGGCATGTTAAAAGTATGAAGAATTTGTATTTAAATTTAAAAACTCTGAGCGATATGTGGCTGAAGCAGGACTTCACTTTGGGGAAAATCCATACCAAATTGTATAATGAATGAGAGCCAAGCTAAGAACAAGCTAATCTTCCTGAAAACTGTAAATTGCAAGCTAAATTCCAGACATCTGGTTGTACTGACATTGAAGACAAAAGTTAAAACCGTATGAGGCATAAGGACGATTCTATGGTAGTCAATGAAGATAATAAAAGCAATATGCTTTATACTTCCAAAGAAATCACAACTACCGAATCCGATTTCCTTCTGATTGAAAACAAAAAGGGAATCTTGAATGGATATGAAGGTAAAAAAGTTTATATATCCAATTTAACAGATTTCAAAAAGGAATTCGAAATCTGTAAAGTTCAATTAGATGAACTGATCCAAACTTCTTTATCCAGTACTGTTATCAATGGCGGACAGATTGACTATATGTCTGATGTTTCACAGGATCGACCAAAATTATCAAAATTGGAGAGTGAGTCGGTTTATGATGCAGATAAAATATTAGAAGAAATTTGCAAAAGTGTTGTCATTCACCTTGCCCGAAGAAAGTTCCAAAGTTGTGCCAAGGACAGGAAACTATTTGAGTGCTTGGTCGTCAGACTCATCGCTTTATAATGATTTTATTAAAAAAAAAGAAGACAAAGAATTGTTGCATGATTGCCAAGATAAATTAGCCTACCTTCTGAAGATAGTTTTTACAAGAATAATCTTTCCGAAGTCCATATTACTAGCGATTTAAAATCTACGCAATTTAAGAGCTTTGTCGTTGTAGAACATTTGATATTCAGCCATTGTCAAATAAAGGGTTTGATATTGAACTATGGTTTCTTGGAAACAGTCGAAGTGGAGGATAAAAATTATGAAATTAATAATATTAATCAGCTGAAGAATGTGAATGATATTTTCGCTAATGTACAGTTCGCATTGAACCAAATTAAAGAAAAGAATTATCAATTTGAGGAAAAATTAGAGTGCTTTTCCGAAATTTCGAACATTCAAGATAATTCTATTTCCTCACGAGAATCCGCTGACATTGAATTCAAAGACCTTTTAACTCCTAGAACAGCAGATGACTTCATCTGCTAAAAAACTAGATAAAGGATTGGAAAGCTATAAACATTTATTGGATTCACAGCATAAAACAAATCTTAGCAAAAGATGAGGCGAAAATGAAATCATTAACTCAATCGATGGAGATACGAAACAAACCATTAAACATGGAATTTGAAGATATTTTTGAAACCAATCGTCCAAGTCCAACATGCAATGAATTGAACAAATTTACATCAATGACGATGAGGATAATTATGAATTTGGTTCTTCAAACAAATGCAACATCAGCATTACATTACAGCCGCACCAGCCATTATTGTACATCTATTTAAGTCCAATCCTGCTTATCAATGTTCACCTATCGAGGCTGGTGCTCCGAACTTATACGAAGAACTAGAACAATTCTATGAAATGATGGCGCATCCAATTAGTTCGTTAACAAAACTCATAGATGTCTCAGCTGTTCAAAGGCGTTTGAAAATGATCTTAGATCGTGTAAAGGAGCAACTAGCAGGCAAAATCTGGCCCAAAAGTTGGCTACATTTAGTAGGGAAATTTAATTAAGACAATTGCTTACTAGTAAAGAGAAAGGTGCATATGAGGCAATGCGCTGGCGGCTGGCTGATCGTAGTGTTCAGGATTTATCAGATGATGAACGCCTACGCGATGCCTTGAATGCCGTGATGGGCTATGAATGCCGACAATTAAGATACTCGTTCAGAACATCGCAACTTCTGTTACGTTCACCGGAACAACAGCGTAACCTAAGCGAATCGTATTTGTTATTGGCCTTGGACATTTGGGTTGTTTATATCGAGAGCTGCAACATCAGCAGAAACAACTTCAAACTTTAGGTAGTGGGTTGGCCTTAGATCAACGTCAGCGTGAAGAACTTTTGCTATACAAACAGTTTCATCGAAATATCAAAAACTTGAAAAACCTGCAACTCTCTTTCAATTGTGGAAATCGAATAGAAATTTTCATCGAAATTTGAATTGATTTTAGATCTAAATTGTCTTATTTTCGAGGAAGCAAGTTTATTGAACACTCTTTCGAAGGAATTGTATCAAGGAAATTATGAAAATTTATTGCAAAACTGGTTATTATTAGTCAGCCAGACCATGTTAGAGCATTTAAGCCGATGGTTACGTTTGGTGAGCTACTCGAATCGGAGTCTACAGAGTTCTTTCTTATTGAAAATTTGACATTACCAACGGAGAATTTCTGGCAGGGACGTTTCACTCTACTAACCAAGATAGTTCCCTTATTTTTGAGTAACGAACTTTGCCATTTAATTTAAATGTTGGAAAATGTCATCGATATAGCAAAGAATTTTTAGAAATTGATATTGAAGTACCACTGAACTACCAGAAGCTTGCTAAGGCCTTTCAGCTGACTTACTTGAATCATAATATGGAACCTTTAAATGATCTTGTTGCTTGGGTAAACCAAGACATTTCATCATATATATTTAGTCAGCATGACCCGGCCATTGACCTCTTATATAGGCTTTTCAATATATATTACCTCGCGATCTGCATTTCGTTACTAACTTGATAAATCACCTTGAACCTTTACTTGAACAATCGGTCGATTTGTTCGATTTGCAACAGTTTACCTCTGTATTAGAGCAAATATTAACTAAGGATAACTCTGAGCTTAATATGGTGGAAATACCCTCAGAGAGTTGTCTGTGTTGGTCAAAGTTTCAATTATGCTGGCATTTAGCTGACAATTGGAAGGCTGTCATAGGTCAAAGTGTTCAGACGTATTCAAATATTTTCACAGACCTTTGGAAATTCCATTCTGCCAACTATATTCTTTTCGAAAGAATACTAAGCCATAAATATTATTTTGGACGGCGTATTGAATTCGAGTATCTTGCCGATGTCAATCAGGTAGAACAACGTTTTCAATCCTTAATCGATTTATTTATCAGTGTGATGAGAGGCCTAAGACATTACCTATTGATTCAGGTTTTAGATGAAGCTTATAATCAATTAAATTTAAGATGTAATGAAGCCAAGACTTTGGATGATATTGTTCAAGCTCATAAACAGTATCTAAATGCAATAGCAATGGATTTGTTTTTGACCAAAAATGGCAGAGATTGTAAAATCTGTTTCATCAAATATACCATTTCGTATTCGATTGGACATTGAGCAGCAAAAATTTTTATCTCAATGTCAACAATTAATAGATTGTTTAAGGAGTTTTTCAGACGAGGAACGATTATTAAAATGCCAATCGGAATTGCATTTGGTCTGTAAGCGCACATGGAATATTTTAAATGACTTGGGACGAAAATTTTCTATTAATTTGATGGAGCTTAGGGCAAACCTGAATAGAAAAGGTGAAAGAAAGTTCAAGTTGTTGGCCAAAAAACTGAATGCTAATGGCTTATATAGGAATGCTCAAAAGCCACTGCATAATTGTTTAAATTAGTCAAAGGAATTTGCCAAAACCTATGTATGCCATATTTTATTTCTATTGTCTCATGGGTTTTTATATTGTAAATAAATTTGGTTGATATATTTTGATATAACTAAAATTAAAAATTGTAATTTTATTTGAAAATATTGCAAAAACTTAACTCTAAACTTGCAATTTATAAAGCATTACGAATATTCCATTGAATCTTTAATTGAAAATGGGATTATTTTTTATGCTATTTTAATCCTTTTTACACTCTTTGAGAACAATTGGAGCTTCTTTCTAGTCCTTATTCATTTGTCGTCAGTATCTGTGTTTCGGACTTTGGTTTCTGTAATTTTAAATACAAACTAAAATTAAAAATCAATTCCTTTTTCACTTCAAATCTTTGGTAAAGTTCTAATTCGTTTATAAGATGAGCATGTGAATGGGAACAAAAACGAAATAGAAAGAAAAGAGAATTTCTCGTTTGGTCGTTTTCGTCTATTTGTAAATTGGATTTTAATTGAAAATTAAGAATCGACTTAGCCATGTTTGCATTGTGCAGCAACTGAAAATGATGCCTTTTGTTATGCTAATTTCTTTTACTCCGGTAGTGTGAATAACGTATTCCACAGACACGTACACACCCATTCTCACACTCTCATTCGCATAGACAAAACACATACAGAGACTCAATTTTTGCTCTGCTATTCGTTCGTTTAAATTAAAGTAAATAAATGGAAATTTACTTTTGCGTTTGGCAAATGGAATTTTATGTTCATGTCAATTTTAATTACTCGAAGCAAATTAAATCAAAAGAAATCATCTCTTTCTCTGTATTGGTTTTTTTAACTTAATTTTTTGTTAACAACTTATGACAACAAACTTGTCATTCCTTGTTTCTTACGCGCTCTCTGTGTTTTTCATTTGCATAACTTCCTTTGAAATCTTGATAGCAAAATCTTAGCCAAAAGTACAAAAAAAAAATGAAGAAGAAAAGAAAATTTGTAGTCCTTAACAAGCGCTTTTATTATCTCCTCCACAAGCACAGCAGCTGGCAAAGTCAGTTTGAGTCACACATATCACTGAGACATCACTGAAACTGGTTGGGGTAACATTTGTCAATCACAAAGCTGCTCATGAAAAGTCAAGTGAGTGACTTGCTCAGTTGCTGATTAGGAAAATGAATTTTATAGAATTTTTTTATTTTTTTCAAATATTTCGTTTTTTATTTTTTTGTCTCCTCCGCTAGAAAAAAGGCTTTTTAGAATTTATCATTTACGTGAGGCATTACCCCAAAAAGTAGGCAGAAAATATATTATGATAGCAAAAGTTAATGAAAAAAAAACTAATTACAAAGTTATTTTAATGTTAAATATACTATGTATTAGCTAATTTATCTCGGTTATTTAAGCTATACACGAAACACTACAGAAAGAAAATGTCAATGAAGTTTTTAGGGAAGTGTTGAATTTTAATAAGCTTTGAAAAAATTAATGAATTAAGTAACAAAAGTTAAATGGATTTTATGAAGTCTTTTGTTGCTTCCGAGTGGTTCTCAGACGCTAATCAAGAGCGATTCCGGCCCGTTTTTTAACTTTTTGCTCTCAATTCCGAGTAAAACGTCAATCATTTTCGTTTTTGCACTAACTTTGAAACACGTTTGTTCGCGTACTATATTGGTTTACAGATTTGCCGAGCTTTACAATCATTTAGGTATATATTTTGTTTTGAATGCAAGTCCTGACGAAAATAACTCAGGTTTCTTTGTAAAAGGTTTTAAACTAATTCAATTTTATTCCTGGCAAACATTTAAATTTTTACACAATTTTGAAGATATATTTTACATTAAATTTATTTGTCTTAAAGGCAAACAATTTGCAACCAAATAATTATACCATACACCCATAGGGTGAAATGTATATTAAAGTCGCTAAAATGTATGTAACAGGCAGAAGGAAGCATCTCCGACCCCACAAAGTATATATATTCTTGATCAGGATCAACAACCGAGTCGATCTAGCCATGTCCGTCTGTCCGTCCGTCCGTCTGTCCGTATGAACACCTAGATCTCGGAGACTGTAAGAGCTAGAGTCCATACCAAATTTGGTATGTAGACTCGTGTAGTATGTAGAGTGATCAAGTTTATTTCAAATTTTTGCCACGCCCCTTTCCGCCCCCGCAATTTAAAAAAGCGTTTATCTCAAAAACTATTCCAGCTAGAGACACCATATTTGGCTTAGTAAATGCACACATTTTGTATGTATAAAAATTTTGCCACGCCCTTTTCCGCCCCCGTAATTTGAAAAACTTGATTATCTCCCGTATTTTTTTACCTTATGCAATCCAATTTGGCACACTTAAATTTGATACTATATTTAGCAAAATACCAAATTTGATCAAAATCGGACATAAAACAGTCGAGTTATGCATATAAACGTTTTCCATAAGGCCGGAGTTGGCCGTTGGCTGGTGGGGGCGCTAGGGTGCTCGTATGATTGAGTGAGCGAGATACTAAGATATGCTTGTAAGAAGCATGTGAAAATGCATTTGTTTAATAAAGTTGAAATATTTGCTTTACTGGTGTATGGTATACCTAAGTCGGCGAGACGACTTATTTATTTCATTTTTTTGGAATCGAATTCAAGAAAAGGTCTGAAATCCGATTCCGACCAAAACATTCCGAATCGAAAACGAGAACTTTTTTACTTTCTACTAAATTTGAGTCTGCAAAAAAGTAAAAGAATGTAAGAAAAATTATCATTTATTCTTAGAACGTCAAAATATAAAATTTCTGTAGGCGATATGTTAAAGTCGGGGTAGGATGCAATTTTTAATTCTTCTGGCCAAGGGATTTGTTTTACAATATTTCTTGATATCATCTCTGAATATATTTGAACCAATTTAAATTACAAACCACACTTAAAGCTTTGAACTAAACATTTAAATTTAACTTACTGTGCACAGACTTTATTGGGCCGAATTGGCGAAACATGTTTGCCACTTAACACGATTAAATCTATTCCACTTGAAAGCCTTCGACTGCTTGTGTTCCCATATTCTCCAAGTGGTCAATTCTGGCGTGAATTGTGTTTCTTATACATTTAGTTGAATTCTAATTCGTATTAAACACTTCAAGCCCCTTCATTATATTCATCCATTATCTCTGTTGTTCTGCTCTTTTGTTTCAGTTATCTTTTTGTCATTTATTGCAGCCAAAGTACTACTTGTGTATTATATACAGTAAAGTAAGGCAAAATTTATGTTTATCCCATATCCATCTTCAGCAATTGTGTCATGTCAAATTAAGCTATAAAATTATTATTATGCCCATTGACATACTTGAACTCTGTTCTAGGGAATGTATTCAATAAATTCGAGAAGTCGCTGCTTGTTGTTGGCTTTTGCAACATTCTGCCATTGTTATTGACAATTTGTTGCCATCCGTGTGGGTGGTCAAATGGGTGAGCAGGGCGAAAGTGGCTCGTATTTTTGGATGATCTGGATGGGGTGGCTAAAGGTCTTTTTGTGACTATGCTTTTCATTAGTGCGATCGAAACATATTTGAATTATTTTCATTTCAATGCAAACTGTTTTGCCGCACAGAGAAATCAATTGAATTACCATTTCACATATGAAATGGTCATTTGTCAGTAAACAACAATTGCAAGGGATGGGCTAGTGGGGTAGGACAGCAGTCGGGGCGGAGAATCATGGTGGTATTTGTGGGTGTGGTCTGTCAAAGTGCCGTATAAATATGTCGCCTTTTTGTGGGATTCTATGGATAAGCACTTCGTTGCTAAATTGTTCGTCGTTATTAAATTTTCGCTGCGTTGAGTTCTCATTTCCGTTTTTATGCCTAATGCAGCTGGACAACAGTAACAACAACAAGAACAAGAACAACAGCAGCAGCAATATGTGAATGTGGGATAGTACAACGGATGTTGCCATAGGACATAGATATACCATATAGTATTCAATATATGGCCATATAAGCAAAGGAGTCTTTGCTAGAGATGACAATGCCCAGGCGTGTGTAATTTTTTTTAAAGATGCCACAAAAACCTCAAATATATTTTAAACTAGCTGGCCCGACAAGCGTTGCTCTGCCCCTTTTTTACTTGCTGGCGAATTAAATGTTTAGTTCATTCATTAAATGTTTGACTTCTAACATTTGTAGCGATTGCACAGCGCTGGTTCAATTCTCTATCAACATCACAATGAAATATATTTGTAAAAACTGATGGTCAGCATCTGGGAGCGGCAACAGTGACCCAGCCCTATGGTATATCTGACCTTGAATCTGGAATTATTTTTCTCATAAATCAAATGGCATAGTAAGTACTAAGAAGTAATTACCTAAAAGGTCGGCATAAATCGATCTCTTATAATATTTGTAGCCCCAAAAGATGTCATTTGAAAGCACGAATTGTACTTTTGAATATTTTCAAAAACTCCTTTGACGCTTGTCAATTGCGATAAATTAATGAGTGCAAAGGGTCTGGTGGAGGTTCTAATGCACGCAATTTAACTTTTCCAGAAGCACAGCACATGGCAGGCGATTCGTTCATAAATTTCAATGCTCTGCAATGCACACATTCTTCATTCATTTGTCCAATATTGGAATATATGCTATAATCAATTGTGCTATCATAATTATGAGCCGCCAATTCCATGTTGTTGTTAACCGTGTTCGCATTACGTCTACGAAATTCTCTAACAACTGTGGATTTTCGTGTTCGTCTACCAGTATTTGAACGTCTTGGAAGTAGCATTTTGATTGTGGTTTATATACAATTTACTTAATTTTTTAAATTCTAACCTCACTTTCTTTCCGAACGCAAAAATTGACTTATAACAGTCACGAATGCAATGATCTGGCAACGAATGCCATATAAACAATACATCAGTCATTAAATGTATGGCAGCACCACTGGTATATTAAAGCTATATGTTATATAACACTATACGTTAGAGGTTTACATTGTATTGAAATGAATTTTTTTTTTTCATTTCATTTAAAACGCCTTAATTTAATTGGTTAAATTCAAAATTAGCTTTCTTTTGGAAAAACAAAGCTTCATTTTGCCATAACTAATAATTTATAACCATAGGTACGGGGCTAACTTTGACCGCGTCAAAGTTTGTATACCCTTGCAAGTTTTTTGGTAACTCTTTCCTTTTCAGAGTAAAAAAACGTTTTATCTAAAAAGGCTAATGTTTGCGAAAGAATGGCCAACAATCTTAGCATAGGAAATAACGAAGATATTGATCAAAGTCACTGTTTTCCACCGATCGTTCCTATGGGAGCTATGTGATATAGTAACCCGATATTTATCAAATTAGGCACAGTCATTAACAGATATACTAAACTAACAAATATTTAATTTGAAAGCAATCGCGTCAAAAGTAACGAAGTTATTGAAGAAAGTCACTGTTTTCGAAAGATCGTTCCTATGGGAGCTATATGATATAGTCACCCGATCTTGATCAAGAATATATATACTTTATATGGTCGGAGATGCTTCCTTCTATGCGTTGCACACTTCTGACCAAAATTAATATACCCTTTTTGCAAGGGTATAAAAAATGGGCGTAATTGGTTGATTCCTTATTGACTTATGAAATTACAAAAAAACGGCTTACAATTTTATATATATAGATTATATCTCGAATGCTTTAGAAATGAAAAACTGTTTATGTTGCGGTGCAGGCTTAATTGCCGCCCCGCGCCAACGCGCCCCTGGTTTTTGTTCTCTCTTATTCGAAGAAGAACAGTTAGAATTTACTTTGTCTTTGCTTGCACTGGTGACAGAGCGGCGGCCCGCTATGACGGCGCGCTAGTCACAGAAAATTAGGCCAGCAGGAAAGACGTGAAAAGGAGAGAAAAACACAAATGTAAGATAATATAAAAACATGTGAGAAATTTGAATTAACATTGAAATAAAGATTTCAGCCAACCGATCTAACCGATCGATGTGCCCACAAATTGTGCAACTGAATATAGCGCAATACAACACAAAACCGGCATTCAATTGTTTGGTTAGAGGGCTCGGGGTATATGTTCGACTCGCGAACTTTTTTGGAGCTGTCCCACGTCACAACCTGAACATTTTCTACAGCTTAGCTAGTATTTTTAAAATATACAAACAAAATTCTCTATACCATAATTGCTTTTTCATAATTAAGGGCCTGTAAAGGTACAAACTTAGCCCCAAATTTTAAAAAGCTTTATTCAATGTAGACAATCAAAAATTGTTTAGTGTTGACTTGCATACATATGTGTATACCCTTGTTAAGTAAAAATAGTATCCAAATAGACATATGTAAATTTATAGCCCCTTTCGAGTTGAAGCCAATTGAATATCTGAATTTTGTATGAAAATTTGTTGACCTTTGGGCGAGGCCATTTTGCGACACTAGTTTGTACTAAAGTACTTTTTCTTTGAACTACGAAAGAAAGTGAATTGAAATTTCCTTCGAATGACATTATTTTCATAAAATCGAATTAAAATAAGATAGTTCTGATCGTCTATCAATAAGGGACATTTTATGCAAATCTGCCCATCCATCTCTTTCTTTGCGTATGAACATTCCAAGGCCGCTGTTTAGGTTACGTTTACTTAGGAGTTACTTAGGAGCCGAGAATATCAAAACTAAAGTCAAAAGAGAAAACTTATAAGTTCGTGGACGTATATGTTTTTGATAAGTTTTGCTTTTTAAATTATTAATAACCGTAAATGAAAACAGTCGAAAAAAATTTTTCATATATATTACGATGATTTGATTCATTCATTTGATCTCTATCTGCGATTCGCCCATCACTATAATTTTTTCTTTTGGTTTTTTACTGCCACATGTGGCGTATGCGTAATATTCGGTTATTATTATTATTGGTATTATTTTATTTAAAGCTTCTAAACAATTACTTCTCCACCAATTTGGCAATCGCAAATCTCTTTTGCAATTGAATTTCGCCATTTTGTTTGAATTCACTAGGTTTGGGCATTTTTATTACGATTTGTTTTTGCCTTTCAACCAAATTGAAACTTATTGAAATGTGTGGATTGGCTAAGTGCGGGGAATACAAAAGAAACAGGTGAAGTTTTTGTGAAAGGGCTGGAAGCGGCAGCATAAAAACTTGCGTCATAAATTGTGACGGATATGAAGGTAAAAAAGTTTCTATATCCAATTTAACAGATTTCAAAAAGGAATTCGAAATCTATAAAATTCAATTAGATGAACTGCAATGCATCCAAACTTCTCTATCCAGTACTGTTATCAATGGTGGACAGATTGACTATATGTCTGATGTTTCACAGGATCGACCAAAATTATCAAAATTGGAGAGTGAGTCGGTTTATGATGCAGATAAAATATTAGAAGAAATTTGCAAAAGTGTTGAGTCATTCACCTTGCCCGAAGAAAGTTCCAAAGTTGTGCCAAGGACAGGAAACTATTTGAGTGCTTAGTCGTCAGACTCATCGCTTTACAATGATTTTGTTAAAAAAAAAGAAGACAAAGAATTGTTGCATGATTGCCAAGATATAATTAGCCTACCTTCTGAAGATAGTTTTTACAAGAATAATCTTTCCGAAGTCTATATTACTAGCGATTTAAAATCTACGCAATTTAAGAGCTTTGTCGTTATAGAACATTTGATATTCACCCATTGTCAAATAAAGGGTTTGATATTGAACTATGGTTTCTTGGAAACAGTCGAAGTGGAGGATAAAAATTATGAAATTAATAATATTAATCAGCTGAAGAATGTGAATGATATTTTCGCTAATGTACAGTACGCATTGAACCAAATTAAAGAAAAGAATTATCAATTGAGGAAAAATTAGAGTGCTTTTCCGAATTTCGAACATTCAAGATTATTCTATTTCCTCACGAGAATCCGCTGACATTGAATTCAAAGACCTTTTAATTCCTAGAACAGCAGATGGAGAAAGTTTTATGACTTCATCTGCTAAAAAACTAGATAAAGGATTGGAAAGCTATAAACATTTATTGGATTCACAGCATACAACAAATCTTAGCAAAAGATGAGACGAAAATGAAATCATTAACTCAATCGATGGACATACAAAACAAACCATTAAACATGGAATTTGAAGATATTTTTGAAACCAATTGTCCAAGTCCAACATGCAATGAATTGAACAAATTTGAACACATCAATGACGAGCCATTATTGTACATCTATTTAAGTCCAATCCTGCTTATCAATGTTCACCTATCGAGGCTGGTGCTCCGAACTTATACGAAGAACTAGAACAATTCTATGAAATGATGGCGCATCCAATTAGTTCGTTAACAAAACTCATAGATGTCTCAGCTGTTCAAAGGCGTTTGAAAATGATCTTAGATCGTGTAAAGGAGCAACTAGCAGGCAAAATCTGGCCCAAAAGTTGGCTACATTTAGTAGGGAAAATTTAATTAAGACAATTGCTTACTAGTAAAGAGAAAGGTGCATATGAGGCAATGCGCTGGCGGCTGGCTGATCGTAGTGTTCAGGATTTATCAGATGATGAACGCCTACGCGATGCCTTGAATGCCGTGATGGGCTATGAATGCCGACAATTAAGATACTCGTTCAGAACATCGCAACTTCTGTTACGTTCACCGGAACAACAGCGTAACCTAAGCGAATCGTATTTGTTATTGGCCTTGGGACATTTGGGTTGTTTATATCGAGAGCTGCAACATCAGCAGAAACAACTTCAAACTTTAGGTAGTGGGTTGGCCTTAGCTCAACGTCAGCGTGAAGAACTTTTGCTATACAAACAGTTTCATCGAAAATATCAAAAACTTGAAAAACCTGCAACTCTCTTTCAATTGTGGAAATCGAGTAGAAATTTTTCATCGACATTTGAATGGATTTTAAATCTAAATTGTCTTATTTTCGAGGAAGCAAGTTTATTGAACACTCTTTCGAAGGAATTGTATCAAGGAAATTATGAAAATTTATTGCAAAACTGGTTATTATTGGTCAGCCAGACCATGTTAGAGCATTTAAGCCGATGGTGAGCTACTCGAATCGGAGTCTACAGAGTTTTTTCTTATTGAAAATTTGACATTACCAACGGAGAATTTCTGGCAGGGACGTTTCACTCTACTAACCAAGATAGTCCCCTTATTTTTGAGTAACGAACTTTGCCATTTAATTTTAAATGTTGGAAAATGTCATCGATATAGCAAAGAATTCTTAGGAATTGATATTGAAGTACCACTGAACTACCAGAAGCTTGCTAAGGCCTTTCAGCTGACTTACTTGAATCATGATATGGAACCTTTAAATGATCTTGTTGCTTGGGTAAACCAAGACATTTCATCATATATATTTAGTCAGCATGACCCGGCCATTGACCTCTTATATAGGCTTTTCAAATATATATTACCTCGCGATCTGCATTTCGTTACTAACTTGATAAATCACCTTGAACCTTTACTTGAACAATCGGTCGATTTGTTCGATTTGCAACAGTTTACCTCTGTATTAGAGCAAATATTAACTAAGGATAACTCTGAGCTTTATATGGTGGAAATACCCTCAGAGAGTTGGCTGTGTTGGTCAAAGTTTCAATTATGCTGGCATTTAGCTGACAATTGGAAGGCTCTCATAGGTCAAAGTGTTCAGACGTATTCAAATATTTTCACAGACCTTTGGAAATTCCATTCTGCCAACTATATTCTTTTCGAAAGAATACTAAGCCATAAATATTATTTTGGACGGCGTATTGAATTCGAGTATCTTGCCGATGTCAATCAGGTAGAACAACGTTTTCAATCCTTAATCGATTTATTTATCAGTGTGATGAGAGGCCTAAGACATTACCTATTGATTCAGGTTTTAGATGAAGCTTATAATCAATTAAATTTAAGATGTAATGAAGCCAAGACTTTGGATGATATTGTTCAAGCTCATAAACAGTATCTAAATGCAATAGCAATGGATTTGTTTTTGACCAAAAATGGCAGAGATTGTAAAATCTGTTTCAATCAAATATACCATTTCGTATTCGATTTGGACATTGAGCAGCAAAAATTTTTATCTCAATGTCAACAATTAATAGATTGTTTAAGGAGTTTTTCAGACGAGGAACGATTATTAAAATGCCAATCGGAATTGCATTTGGTCTGTAAGCGCACATGGAATATTTTAAATGACTTGGGACGAAAATTTTCTATTAATTTGATGGAGCTTAGGGCAAACCTGAATAGAAAAGGTGAAAGAAAGTTCAAGTTGTTGGCCAAAAAACTGAATGCTAATGGCTTATATAGGAATGCTCAAAAGCCACTGCATAATTGTTTAAATTAGTCAAAGGAATTTGCCAAAACCTATGTATGCCATATTTTATTTCTATTTGTCTCATGGGTTTTTATATTGTAAATAAATTTGGTTGATATATTTTGATATAACTAAAATTAAAAATTGTAATTTTATTTGAAAATATTGCAAAAACTTAACTCTAAACTTGCAATTTATAAAGCATTACGAATATTCCATTGAATCTTTAATTGAAAATGGGATTTATTTTTTATGCTATTTTAATCCTTTTTACACTCTTTTGAGAACAATTGGAGCTTCTTTCTAGTCCTTATTCATTTGTCGTCAGTATCTGTGTTTCGGACTTTGGTTTCTGTAATTTTTAAATACAAACTAAAATTAAAAATCAATTCCTTTTTCACTTCAAATCCTAATCTTTGGTAAAGTTCTAATTCGTTTATAAGATGAGCATGTGAATGGGAACAAAAACGAAATAGAAAGAAAAGAGAATTTCTCGTTTGGTCGTTTTCGTCTATTTGTAAATTGGATTTTAATTGAAAAATAAGAATCGACTTAGCCATGTTTGCATTGTGCAGCAACTGAAAATGATGCCTTTTGTTATGGTAATTTCTTTTACTCCGGTAGTGTGAATAACGTATTCCCACAGACACGTACACACCCATTGTCACACTCTCATTCGCATAGACAAAACACATACAGAGACTCAATTTTTTCTCTGCTATTCGTTCGTTTAAATTAAAGTAAATAAATGGAAATTTACTTTTGCGTTTGGCAAATGGAATTTTATGTTCATGTCAATTTTAATTACTCGAAGCAAATTAAATCAAAAAGAAATCATCTCTTTCTCTGTATTGGTTTTTTTAACTTAATTTTTTGTTAACAACTTATGACAACAAAGTTGTCATTCCTTGTTTCTTACGCGCTCTCTGTGTTTTTCATTTGCATAACTTCCTTTGAAATCTTGATAGCAAAATCTTAGCCAAAAGTACAAAAAAAAAAAAATGAAGAAGAAAAGAAAATTTTGTAGTCCTTAACAAGCGCTTTTATTATCTCCTCCACAAGCACAGCAGCTGGCAAAGTCATTTTTGAGTCACACATATCACTGAGACATCACTGAAACTGGTTGGGGTAACATTTTGTCAAATCACAAAGCTGCTCATGAAAAGTCAAGTGAGTGACTTGCTCAGTTGCTGATTAGGAAAATGAATTTTATAGAATTTTTTTATTTTTTTCAAATATTTCGTTTTTTATTTTTTTTGTCTCCTCCGCTAGAAAAAAGGCTTTTTTGAATTTATCATTTACGTGAGGCATTTACCCCAAAAAGTAGGCAAGAAAATATATTATGATAGCAAAAGTTAATGAAAAAAAAAACTAATTTACAAAGTTATTTTAATGTTAAATATACTATGTATTAGCTAATTTATCTCGGTTATTTAAGCTATACACGAAACACTACAGGAAGAAAATGTCAATGAAGTTTTTAGGGAAGCGTTGAATTTTAATAAGCTTTGAAAAAATTAATGAATTAAGTAACAAAAGTTAAATCGATTTTATGAAGTCTTTTGTTGCTTCCGAGTGGTTCTCAGACGCTAATCAAGAGCGATTCCGGCCCGTTTTTTAACTTTTTGCTCTCAATTCCGAGTAAAACGTCAATCATTTTCGTTTTTGCACTAACTTTGAAACACGTTTGTTCGCCTACTATATTGGTTTACAGATTTGCCGAGCTTTACAATCATTTAGGTATATATTTTGTTTTTGAATGCAAGTCCTGACGAAAATAACTCAGGTTTCTTTTGTAAAAGGTTTTTAAACTAATTCAATTTTATTCCTGGCAAACATTTAAATTTTTACACAATTTTGAAGATATATTTTACATTAAATTTATTTGTCTTAAAGGCAAACAATTTGCAACCAAATAATTATACCATACACCCATAGGGTGAAATGGTATATTAAAGTCGCTAAAATGTATGTAACAGGCAGAAGGAAGCATCTCCGACCCCACAAAGTATATATATTCTTGATCAGGATCAACAACCGAGTCGATCTAGCCATGTCCGTCTGTCCGTCCGTCCGTCTGTCCGTATGAACACCTAGATCTCGGAGACTGTAAGAGCTAGAGTCACCAAATTTGGTATGTAGACTCGTGTAGTATGTAGAGTGATCAAGTTTATTTCAAATATTTTTGCCACGCCCCTTTCCGCCCCCGCAATTTAAAAAAAGCGTTTATCTCAAAAACTATTCCAGCTAAAGACACCATATTTGGTATGTATATTCGCTTAGTAAATGCACACATTTTGTATGTATAAAAATTTTGACACGCCCTTTTCCGCCCCCTTAATTTGAAAAACTTGATTATCTCCCGTATTTTTTTACCTTATGCAATCCAATTTGGCACACTTAAATTTGATACTAATATTTAGCAAAATACCAAATTTGATCAAAATCGGACAAAAAACAGTCGAGTTATGCATATAAACGTTTTTCCATAAGGCCGGAGTTGGCCGTTGGCTGGTGGGGGCGCTAGGGTGCTCGTATGATTGAGTGAGCGAGATACTAAGATATGCTTGTAAGAAGCATGTGAAAATGGATTTGTTTAATAAAGTTGAAATATTTGCTTTACTGGTGTATGGTATACCTAAGTCGTCGAGACGACTTACTTATTTCATTTTTTTTTTAAATCGAATTCAAGAAAAGGTCTGAAATCCGATTCCGACCAAAACATTCCGAATCGAAAACGAGAACTTTTTTACTTTCTACTAAATTTGAGTCTGCAAAAAAGTAAAAGAATGTAAGAAAAATTATCATTTATTCTTAGAACGTCAAAATATAAAATTTCTGTAGGCGATATGTTAAAGTCGGGGTAGGATGCAATTTTTAATTCTTCTGGCCAAGGGATTTGTTTTACAATATTTCTTGATATCATCTCTGAATATATTTGAACCAATTTAAATTACAAACCACACTTAAAGCTTTGAACTAAACATTTAAAGCTTTAACTTACTGTGCACAGACTTTATTGGGCCTAATTGGCGAAACATGTTTGCCACTTAACACGATTAAATCTATTCCACTTGAAAGCCTTCGACTGCTTGTGTTCCCATATTCTCCAAGTGGTCAATTCTGGCGTGAATTGTGTTTCTTATACATTTAGTTGAATTCTAATTCGTATTAAACACTTCAAGCCCCTTCATTATATTCATCCATTATCTCTGTTGTTCTGCTCTTTTGTTTCAGTTATCTTTTTTGTCATTTATTGCGACTCATCATTTTCACATTTCTTTGACTGTCGCAGCCAAAGTACTACTTGTGTATTATATACAGTAAAGTAAGGCAAAATTTATGTTTATCCCATATCCATCTTCAGCAATTGTGTCATGTCAAATTAAACTATAAAATTTATTATTATGCCCATTGACATACTTGAACTCTGTTCTAGGCAATAAATTCGAGAAGTCGCTGCTTGCTGTTGGCTTTTGCAACATTCTGCCATTGTTATTGACAATTTGTTGCCACCCGTGTGGGTGGTCAAATGGGTGAGCAGGGCGAAAGTGGCTCGTATTTTTTGTATGATCTGGATGGGGTGGCAAAAGGTCTTTTTGTGACTATGCTTTTCATTAGTGCGATCGAAACATATTTGAATTATTTTCATTTCAATTGCAAACTGTTTTGACGCACACAGAAATCAATTGAATTACCATTTCACATATGAAATGGTCATTTGTCAATAAACAACAATTGCAAGGGATGGGCTAGTGGGGTAGGACAGCAGTCGGGGCGGAGAATCATGGTGGTATTTGTGGGTGTGGTCTGTCAAAATGGCCGTATAAATATGTCGCCTTTTTGTGGGATTCTATGGATAAGCACTTCGTTGCTAAATTGTTCGTCGTCATTAAATTTCCGCTGCGTTGAGTTCTCATTTCCGTTTCTATGCCTAATGCAGCTGGACAACAGTAACAACAACAAGAACAAGAACAACAGCAGCAGCAATATGTGAATGTGGATAGTACAACGGATGTTGCCATAGGACATAGATATACCATATAGTATTCAATATATGGCCATATAAACAAAGGAGTCTGTGCTAGAGATGACAATGCGCAGGCGTGTGTAATTTTTTTTAAAGATGCCACAAAAACCTCAAATATATTTTAAACTAGCTGGCCCGACAAGCGTTGCTCTGCCCCTTTTTTACTTGCTGGCGAATTAAATGTTTAGTTCATCCATTAAATGTTCGACTTCTAACGATAGTAGCGATTGCACAGCGCTGGTTCAATTCTCTATCAACATCACCAATGAAATATATTTGTAAAAACTGATGGTCAGCATCTGGGAGTGGCAACAGTGACCCAGCCCTATGGTATATCTGACCTTGAATCTGGAATTATTTTTGTCATAAATCAAATGGCATAGTAAGTACTAAGAAGTAATTACCTAAAAGGTCGGCATAAATCGATCTCTTATAATATTTGTAGCCCCAAAAGATGTCATTTGAAAGCACGAATTGTACTTTTGAATATTTTTCAAAAACTCCTTTGACGCTTATCAATTGCCATAAATTAATGAGTGCAAAGGGTCTGGTGGATGTTCTAATGCACGCAATTTAACATTTCCAGAAGCTCAGCACATGGCAGGCGTTTCGTTCATAAATTTCAATGCTCTGCAATGCACACATTCTTCATTCATTTGTCCAATATTGAAATATATGCTATAATCAATTGTGCTATCATAATTATGAGCCGCCAATTCCATGTTGTTGTTAACCGTGTTCGCATTACGTCTACGAAATTCTCTAACAACTGTGGCTTTTCGTGTTCGTCTACCAGTATTTGAACGTCTTGGAAGTGGCATTTTAATTGTGGTTTATATACAATTTACTTAATTTTTTAAATTCTAACCTCACTTTTCTTTCCGAACGCAAAAAATTGACTTATAACAGTCACGAATGCAATGATCTGGCAACGAATGCCATATAAACAATACATCAGTCATTAAATGTATGGCAGCACCACTGGTATATTAAAGCTATATGTTATACAACACTATACGTTAGAGGTTTACATTGTATTGAAATGAATTTTTTTTTCATTTCATTTAAAACGCCTTAAGTTAATTGGTTAAATTCAAAATTAGCTTTCTTTTGGAAAAACAAAGCTTCATTTTGCCATAACGAATATTTAAAAAAAATGGGCGTAATTGGTTGATTCCTTATTGACTTATTAAATTACAAAAAAAACGGCTTACAATTTTATATATATAGATTATATCTCGAATGCTTTAGAAATGAAAAACTGTTTATGTTGCGGTGCAGGCTTAATTGCCGCCCCGCGCCAGTAGAAAGGCTTACCCAACCCGCCCCTGGTTTTTGTTCTCTCTTATTCGAAGAAGAACAGTTAGAATTTACTTTGTCTTTGCTTGCACTGGTGACAGAGCGGCGGCCCGCTATGACGGCGCGCTAGTCACAGAAAATTAGGCCAGCAGGAAAGACGTGAAAAGGAGAGAAAAACACAAATGTAAGATAATATAAAAACATGTGAGAAATTTGAATTAACATTGAAATAAAGATTTCAGCCAACCGATCTAACCGATCGATGTGCCCACACACAAAACCGGCGTTCAATTGTTTGGTTAGAGGGCTCGGGGTATATGTTCGACTCGCGAACTTTTTTGGAGCTGTCCCACGTCACAACCTGAACATTTTCTACAGTTTAGCTAGTATTTTGAAAATATACAAACAAAATAGAAGGTTTCTCTATACCATAATTGCTTTTTCATAATTAAGGGCCTGTAAAGGTACAAACTTAGCCCCAAATTTTAAAAAGCTATATTCAATGTAGACAATCATAAATTGTTTAGTGTTGACTTGCATACATATGTGTATACCCTTGTCTAAGTAAAAATAGTATCCAAATAGACATATGTAAATTTATAGCCCCTTTCGAGTTGAAGCCAATTGAATATCTGAATTTTGTATGAAAATTTGTTGACCTTTGGGCGAGGCCATTTTGCGACACTAGTTTGTACTAAAGTACTTTTTTCTTTGAACTACGAAAGAAAGTGAATTGAAATTTCCTTCAAATGACATTATTTTCATAAAAATCGAATTAAAATAAGATAGTTCTGATCGTCTATCAATAAGGGACATTTTATGCAAATCTGCCCATCCATCTCTTTCTTTGCGTATGAACATTCCAAGGGCCGCTGTTTAGGTTACGTTTACTTAGGAGTTACTTAGGAGCCGAGAATATTAAAACTAAAGTCAAAAGAGAAACCTTATAAGTTCGTGGACGTATATGTTTTTGATAAGTTTTGCTTTTTAAATTATTAATAACCTTGGATGAAAACAGTCGAAAAAAATTTTTCATATATATTACGATGATTTGATTCATTCATTTGATCTCTATCTGCGATTCGCCCATCACTATAATTTTTATACCATACACCCATAGGGTGAAATGGTATATTAAAGTCGCCAAAATGTATGTAACAGGCAGAAGGAAGCATCTCCGACCCCACAAAGTATATATATTCTAAATCAGGATCAACAACCGAGTCGATCTAGCCATGTCCGTCTGTCCGTCCGTCTGTCCGTCTGTCCGTCCGTCCGTCTGTCCGTCTGTCCGTATGAACACCTAGATCTCGGAGACTATAAGAGCTAGAGCCACCAAATTTTTTATGTAGACTCGTGTAGTATGTAGAGTGATCAAGTTTATTTCAAATTTTTGCCACGCCCCTTTCCGCCCCCGCAATTTAATAAAAGCGTTTATCTCAAAAACTATTCCAGCTAGAGCCACCATATTTGGTATGTATATTCGCTTAGTAAATGCACACATTTTGTATGTATAAAAATTTTGCCACGCCCTTTTCCGCCCCCGTAATTTGAAAAACTTGATTATCTCCCGTATTTTTTTACCTTATGCAATCAAATTTGGCACGCTTAAATTTAATATCTAGCAAAATACCAAATTTGATCAAAATCGGACAAAAAACAGTCGAGTTATGCATATAAACGGTTTTCCATAAGGCCGGAGTTGGCCGTTGGCTGGTGGGGGCGCTAGGGTGCTCGTATGATTGAGTGAGCGAGATACTAAGATATGCTTGTAAGAAGCATGTGAAAATGCATTTGTTTAACAAAGTTGAAATATTTGCTTTACTGGTGTATGGTATACCTAAGTCGGCGAGACGACTGACTTACTTCATTTCTTTTGTTATTTTACTGCCACATGTGGCGTATGCGTAATATTCGGTTATTATTATTATTGGTATTATTTTATTGAAAGCTTCTAAACAATTACTTCTCCACCAATTTGGCAATCGCAAATCTCTTTTGCAATTGAATTTCGCCATTTTGTTTGAATTCACTAGGTTTGTGCAGTTTTATTACGATTTGTTTTCGCCTTTCAACCAAATTGAAACTAATTGAAATGTGTGGATTGGCTAAGTGCGGGGGAATACAAAAGAAACAGGTGAAGTTTTTGTGAAAGGGCTGAAAGCGGCAGCATAAAAACTTGCGTCATAAATTGTGACGGATATGAAGGTAAAAAAGTTTCTATATCCAATTTGACAGATTTCAAAAAGGAATTCGAAATCTATAAAATTCAATTAGATGAACTGCAATGCATCCAAACTTCTCTATCCAGTACTGTTATCAATGGTGGACAGATTGACTATATGTCTGATGTTTCACAGGATCGACCAAAATTATCAAAATTGGAGAGTGAGTCGGTTTATGATGCAGATAAAATATTAGAAGAAATTTGCAAAAGTGTTGAGTCATTCACCTTGCCCGAAGAAAGTTCCAAAGTTGTGCCAAGGACAGGAAACTATTTGAGTGCTTAGTCGTCAGACTCATCGCTTTACAATGATTTTATTAAAAACCAGAGGGCCGGGGCTAACTTCGACCGCGTCAAAGTTTGTATACCCTTGCAACTTTTTTGGTAACTCTTTCCTTACCTATAGCCATCAAAGTGGAAAAACGTTTTATCTAAAAAGGCTAATGTTTGCGACAGAACGGCCAGCAATCGTAGCATAGGAAATAACGAAGTTATTGGACAAAGTCACTGTTTTCCACCGATCGTTCCTATGGGAGCTATATGATATAGTTACCCGATCCTTATGAAATTTGGCACACTCATTAACAGATATATTAAACTAACAAATGTTTAATTTGAAAGCAATCGCGTCAAAAGTAACGAAGTTATTCACCAAAGTCACTGTTTTCGAAAGATCGTTCCTATGGGAGCTATATGATATAGTCACCCGATCTTGATCAAATTTGGCATAGTCGTTTATATGTGTAATTAACTCACCAATATTTAATTTCACGACAATACCTCAGAAAATAACGAAGTTATTAAGAAAAGTCACTGTTCGTGACTTTGCCATTTGTATGGGAGCTATATGATATAGTGATCCGATCCGGCTGAATCCGAGATATACAACGCCTGCAGTATATACAAGCCTACATGCAAAATTTCAGCTCTGTAGCTCTTACGGTCTAGGAGGAGTTTGCGTTGATCCAGACGGACGGACAGACGGACGGACGGACGGACGGACGGACGGACGGACATGGCTATCATGGATCAAGAATATATATACTTTATATGGTCGGAAATGCTTCCTTCTATGCGTTGCACACTTCTGACCAAAATGAATATACCCTTTTTGCAAGGGTATAATGAAGTAAGTAAGTCGTCTCGCCGACTTGGGTATACCATACACCAGGTGAAACAAATATTTAAAATTTCGAAAACCAAATGTATGTCTACTAAATTGTTTTAACATGGCTCATACCATTTGCTATCTCGCTCACTCTACAAACACACAAGCACTCTAGCGCCGCCACTAGCCAACGGCCAATTCTGCCCTTATGGATCGCGTAGCAAAATACGTTCATACATACGTATATTTTGTATGTTTCTAGTCCGATTTCAATCAAATTTGATAGTTTGATAGAAATAGATAAGATTTATTAGTCTGCCAAATTTGATCGCGATGGTCAAAAAATTGCAAGAGCTAATCGGTTTTATCTAAATTATGGAGGCGGAAGTGGGCGTGGCAACATATTAAAATATATGTATTCTGCGTGCATACTAAGCCAATATACATACTAAATTTGGTGACTTTAGCTTTGTTAGTTTTCAATAAAATCAGTTTGTTTAATTTTCGGGGGCGGAAATGGGCGTGGCATAATTTTTAAATAGTCAATATCTGCGCGTCTATTAAGCTAACTTACATACCAAATTTAATGTCGGTAGCTTTCATAGTTTTAAGAAAATCAGAGTTATGTAAATTCCGTGGGCGGAAGGGGCGTGGCAAAAAGTTGGAACAACTATTTTCTGCGCGCTAACTAATCGAGTATATAAACCAAATTTGATGTTTCTATCTGCTATACTTTTTAAGAAAAACAGTTTATGTAAATTCTGGGCGCGGAAGGGGGCGTGGCAAAAATTTGAAACAAACTCGATAAGCGTACATACTACACGAGACTGCATACCAAATTTGGTGGCTCTAGCTCTTATAGTCTCCGAGATCTAGGTGTTCATACGGACGGACGGACGGACGGACGCTAGATCGACTCAGTTTTTGATCCTGATCAAGAATATATATACTTGTGGGGTCGGAGATGCTTCCTTCTGCCTGTTACATACATTTTGGCGACTTTAATATACCATTTCACCCTATGGGTGTATGGTATAAAAGGAAGACAAAGAATTGTTGCATGATTGCCAAGATATAATTAGCCTACCTTCTGAAGATAGTTTTTACAAGAATAATCTTTCCGAAGTCCATATTACTAGCGATTTAAAATCTACGCAATTTAAGAGCTTTGTCGTTATAGAACATTTGATATTCACCCATTGTCAAATAAAGGGTTTGATATTGAACTATGGTTCTTGGAAACAGTCGAAGTGGAGGATAAAAATTATGAAATTAATATTAATCAGCTGAAGAATGTGAATGATATTTTCGCTAATGTACACTACGCATTGAACCAAATTAAAAAAAAAATAATTCTCAATATGAGGAAAAATTATAGTGCTTTTCCGAAATTTCGAACATTCAAGATAATTCTATTTCCTCACGAGAATCCGCTGACATTGAATTCAAAGACCTTTAACTCTTAGAACAGCAGATGGAGAAAGTTTTATGACTTTATCTGCTAAAAAACTAGATAAAGGATTGGAAAGCTATAAACATTTATTGGATCAATTGGAAAAAGTACGTTTGAGCTCAAATCACAGCATACAACAAATCTTAGCAAAAGATGAGACGAAAATGAAATCATTAACTCAATCGATGGACATACAAAACAAACCATAAAACATGGAATTTGAAGATATTTTTGAAACCAATCGTCCAAGTCCAACATGCAATGAATTGAACAAATTTGAACACATCAATGACGATGAGGATAATTATGAATTGGTTCTTCAAACAAATGGCAACATCAGCGTTACATTATAGCCGCACGAGCCATTATTGTACATCTATTTAAGTCCAATCCTGCTTATCAATGTTCACCTATCGAGGCTGGTGCTCCGAACTTATACGAAGAACTAGAACAATTCTATGAAATGATGGCGCATCCAAATAGTTCGTTAACAAAACTCATAGATGTCTCAGCTGTTCAAAGGCGTTTGAAAATGATCTTAGATCGTGTAAAGCAGGCAAAATCTGGCCCAAAAGTTGGCTACATTTAGTAGGGAAAATTCAATTAAGACAATTGCTTACTAGTAAGGAGAAAGGTGCATATGAGGCAATGCGCTGGCGGCTGGCTGATCGTAGTGTTCAGGATTTATCAGATGATGAACGCCTACGCGATGCCTTGAATGCCGTGATGGGCTATGAATGCCGACAATTAAGATACTCGTCAGAACATCGCAACTTCTGTTACGTTCACCGGAACAACAGCGTAACCTAAGCGAATCGTATTTGTTATTGGCCTTGGGACATTTGGGTTGTTTATATCGAGAGCTGCAACATCAGCAGAAACAACTTCAAACTTTAGGTAGTGGGTTGGCCTTAGCTCAACGTCAGCGTGAAGAACTTTTGCTATACAAACAGTTTCATCGAAAATATCAAAACCTTGAAAAACCTGCAACTCTCTTTCAATTGTGGAAATCGAGTAGAAATTTTCATCGAAATTTGAATGGATTTTAAATCTAAATTGTCTTATTTTCGAGGAAGCAAGTTTATTGAACACTCTTTCGAAGGAATTGTATCAAGGAAATTATGAAAATTTATTGCAAAACTGGTTATTATTGGTCAGCCAGACCATGTTAGAGCATTTAAGCCGATGGTGAGCTACTCGAATCGGAGTCTACAGAGTTTTTTCTTATTGAAAATTTGACATTACCAACGGAGAATTTCTGGCAGGGACGTTTCACTCTACTAACCAAGATAGTCCCCTTATTTTTGAGTAACGAACTTTGCCATTTAATTTTAAATGTTGGAAAATGTCATCGATATAGCAAAGAATTTTTAGGAATTGATATTGAACTACCACTGAACTACCAGAGCTTGCTAAGGCCTTTCAGCTGACTTACTTGAATCATGATATGGAACCTTTAAATGATCTTGTTGCTTGGGTAAACCAAGACATTTCATCATATATATTTAGTCAGCATGACCCGGCCATTGACCTCTTATATAGGCTTTTTAAATATATATTACCTCGCGATCTGCATTTCGTTACTAACTTGATAAATCACCTTGAACCTTTACTTGAACAATCGGTCGATTTGTTCGATTTGCAACAGTTTACCTCTGTATTAGAGCAAATATTAACTAAGAATAACTCTGAGCTTTATATGGTGGAAATACCCTCAGAGAGTTGTCTGTGTTGGTCAAAGTTTCAATTATGCTGGCATTTAGCTGACAATTGGAAGGCTCTCATAGGTCAAAGTGTTCAGACGTATTCAAATATTTTCACAGACCTTTGGAAATTCCATTCTGCCAACTATATTCTTTTCGAAAGAATACTAAGCCATAAATATTATTTTGGACGGCGTATTGAATTCGAGTATCTTGCCGATGTCAATCAGGTAGAACAACGTTTTCAAGCCTTAATCGATTTATTTATCAGTGTGATGAGAGGCCTAAGACATTACCTATTGATTCAGGTTTAGATGAAGCTTATAATCAATTAAATTTAAGATGTAATGAAGCCAAGACTTTGGATGATATTGTTCAAGCTCATAAACAGTATCTAAATGCAATAGCAATGGATTTGTTTTTGACCAAAAATGGCAGAGATTGTAAAATCTGTTTCAATCAAATATACCATTTCGTATTCGATTTGGACATTGAGCAGCAAAAATTTTTATCTCAATGTCAACAATTAATAGATTGTTTAAGGAGTTTTCAGACGAGGAACGATTATTAAAATGCCAATTGGAATTGCATTTGGTCTGTAAGCGCACATGGAATATTTTAAATGACTTGGGACGAAAATTTTCTATTAATTTGATGGAGCTTAGGGCAAACCTGAATAGAAAAGGTGAAAGAAAGTTCAAGTTGTTGGCCAAAAAACTGAATGCTAATGGCTTATATAGGAATGCTCAAAAGCCACTGCATAATTGTTTAAATTAGTCAAAGGAATTTGCCAAAAACCTATGTATGCCATATTTTATTTCCATTTGTCTCATGGGTTTTTATATTGTAAATAAATTTGGTTGATATATTTTGATATAACTAAAATTAAAATTGTAATTATTTGAAATATTGCAAAAACTTAACTCTAAACTTGCAATTTATAAAGCATACGAATATTCCATTGAATCTTTAATTGAAAATGGGATTTATTTTTTATGCTATTTTAATCCTTTTACACTCTTTTGAGAACAATTGGAGCTTCTTTCTAGTCCTTATTCATTTGTCGTCAGTATCTGTGTTCGGACTTTGGTTTCTGTAATTTTTAAATACAAACTAAAATTAAAAATCAATTCCTTTTTCACTTCAAATCCTAATCTTTGGTAAAGTTCTAATTCGTTTATAAGATGAGCATGTGAATGGGAACAAAACGAAATAGAAAGAAAAGAGAATTCTCGTTTGGTCGTTTTCGTCTATTTGTAAATTGGATTTTAATTGAAAAATAAGAATCGACTTAGCCATGTTTGCATTGTGCAGCAACTGAAAATGATGCCTTTTGTTATGCTAATTTCTTTTACTCCGGTAGTGTGAATAACGTATTCCACAGACACGTACCCACCCATTCTCACACTCTCATTCGCATAGACAAAACACATACAGAGACTCAATTTTTGCTCTGCTATTCGTTCGTTTAAATTAAAGTAAATAAATGGAAATTTACTTTTGCGTTTGGCAAATGGAATTTATGTTCATGTCAATTTTAATTACTCGAAGCAAATTAAATCAAAAAGAAATCATCTCTTTCTCTGTATGGTTTTTTTAACTTAATTTTTTGTTAACAACTTATGACAACAAACTTGTCATCCTTGTTTCTTACGCGCTCTCTTGTTTTTTCATTTGCATAACTTCCTTTGAAATCTTGATAGCAAAATCTTAGCCAAAAGTACAAAAAAAAAAATGAAGAAGAAAAGAAAATTTTGTAGTCCTTAACAAGCGCTTTTATTATCTCCTCCACAAGCACAGCAGCTGGCAAAGTCATTTTTGAGTCACACATATCACTGAGACATCACTGAAACTGGTTGGGGTACCATTTGTCAAATCACAAAGCTGCTCATGAAAGAGTCAAGTGAGTGACATTTAAATTTTTACACAATTTTGAAGATATATTTACATTAAATTTATTTGTCTTAAAGGCAAACAATTTGCAACCAAATAATTTTTTTTGGAATCGAGTTCGAGAAAAGGTCTGAAATCCGATTCCGACCAAAACATTCCGAATCGAAAACGAGAACTTTTTACTTTATACTAAATTTGAGTCTGCAAAAAAGTTAAAGAATGTAAGAAAAATTATCATTTATTCTTAGAACGTCAAAATATAAAATTTCTGTAGGCGATATGTTAAAGTCGGTGTAGGATGCAATTTTTAATTCTTCTGGCCAAGGGATTTGTTTTACAATATTTCTTGATATCATCTCTGAATATATTTGAACCAATTTAAATTACAAACCACACTTAAAGCTTTGAACTAAACATTTAAATTTAACTTACTGTGCACAGACTTTATTGGGCCGAATTGGCGAAACATGTTTGCCACTTAACACGATTAAATCTATCCACTTGAAAGCCTTCGACTGCTTGTGTTCCCATATTCTCCAAGTGGTCAATTCTGGCGTGAATTGTGTTTCTTATACATTTAGTTGAATTCTAATTCGTATTAAACACTTCAAGCCCCTTCATCTCTGTTGTTCTGCTCTTTTGTTTCAGTTATCTTTTTGTCATTATTGCGACTCATCATTTTCACATTCTTTGACTGTCGCAGCCAAAGTACTACTTGTGTATTATATACAGTAAAGTAAGGCAAAATTTATGTTTATCCCATATCCATCTTCAGCAATTGTTCATGTCAAATTAAACTATAAAATTTATTATTATGCCCATTGACATACTTGAACTCTGTTCTAGGCAATATATTCAATAAATTCGAGAAGTCGCTGCTTGCTGTTGGCTTTTGCAACATTCTGCCATTGTTATTGACAATTTGTTGCCACCCGTGTGGGTGGTCAAATGGGTGAGCAGGGCGAAAGTGGCTCGTATTTTTGTATGATCTGGATGGGGTGGCAAAAGGTCTTTTGTGACTATGCTTTTCATTAGTGCGATCGAAACATATTTGAATTATTTTCATTCAATTTGCAAACTGCAAATTTGCAGTTGCAATTGCAAACTGTTTTGCCGCACAGAGAAATCAATTGAATTACCATTTCACATATGAAATGGTCATTTGTCAATAAACAACAATTGCAAGGGATGGGCTAGTGGGGTAGGTGGGACAGCAGTCGGTGCGGAGAATCATGGTGGTATTGTGGGTGTGGTCTGTCAAAATGGCCGTATAAATATGTCGCCTTTTTGTGGATTCTATGGATAAGCACTTCGTTGCTAAATTGTTCGTCGTTATTAAATTTCCGCTGCGTTGAGTTCTCATTTCCGTTTCTATGCCTAATGCAGCTGGACAACAGTAACAACAACAAGAACAAGAACAACAGCAGCAGCAATATGTGAATGTGGATAGTACAACGGATGTTGCCATAGGACATAGATATACCATATAGTATTCAATATATGGCCATATAAACAAAGGAGTCTGTGCTAGAGATGACAATGCCCAGGCGTGTGTAATTTTTTTAAAGATGCCACAAAAACCTCAAATATATTTTAAACTAGCTGGCCCGACAAGCGTTGCTCTGCCCCTTTTTACTTGCTGGCGAATTAAATGTTTAGTTCATCCATTAAATGTTCGACTTCTAACATTTGTAGCGATTGCACAGCGCTGGTTCAATTCTCTATCAACATCACCAATGAAATATATTGTAAAAACTGATGGTCAGCATCTGGGAGTGGCAACAGTGACCCAGCCCTATGGTATATCTGACCTTGAATCTGGAATTATTTTTCTCATAAATCAAATGGCATAGTAAGTACTAAGAAGTAATTACCTAAAAGTCGGCATAAATCGATCTCTTATAATATTTGTAGCCCCAAAAGATGTCATTTGAAAGCACGAATTGTACTTTTGAATATTTTTCAAAAACTCCTTTGACGCTTGTCCATTGCCATAAATAATGAGTGCAAAGGGTCTGGTGGAGGTTCTAATCCACGCAATTTAACTTTTCCAGAAGCACAGCACATGGCAGGCGTTTCGTTCATAAATTTCAATGCTCTGCAATGCACACATTCTTCATTCATGTCCAATATTGGAATATATGCTAAATTCTCTAACAACTGTGGCTTTTCGTGTTCGTCTACCAGTATTTGAACGTCTTGGAAGTGGCATTTTGATTCCGAACGCAAAAAAAAGACTTATACAGTCACGAATGCAATGATCTGGCAACGAATGCCATATAAACAATACATCAGTCATTAAATGTATGGCAGCACCACTGGTATATTAAAGCTATATGTTATACTTACAACACTATACGTTAGAGGTTTACATTGTATTGAAATGAATTTTTTTTATTCATTCATTTGAAACGCCTTAAGTTAATTGGTTAAATTCAAAATTAACTTTTTTTTGGAAAAACAAAGCTTCATTTTGCCATAACGAATATTTAAAAAAAATGGGCGTAATTGGTTGATTCCTTATTGACTTATTAAATTACAAAAAAACGGCTTACAATTTTATATATATAGATTTATATCTCGAATGCTTTAGAAATGAAAAACTGTTTATGTTGCGGTGCAGGCTTAATTGCCCCCCCGCGCCAGTAGAAAGGCTTACCCAACGCGCCCCTGTTTTTGTTCTCTCTATTCGAAGAAGAACAGTTAGAATTTACTTTGTCTTTGCTTGCACTGGTGACAGAGCGGCGGCCCGCTATGACGGCGCGCTAGTCACAGAAAATTAGGCCAGCAGGAAAGACGTGAAAAGGAGAGAAAAACACAAATGGTCACAAAAGGTCTGTTTGTGACTTTGCTTTTCATTAGTGCGATCGAAACTATTTGAATTATTTTCATTTCAATTGCAAACTGTTTTGCCGCACACAGAAATCAATTGAATTACCATTTCACATATGAAATGGTCATTTGTCAATAAACAACAATTGCAAGGGATGGGCTAGTGGGGTAGGACAGCAGTCGGGGCGGAGAATCATGGTGGTATTTGTGGGTGTGGTCTGTCAAAATGGCCGTATAAATATGTCGCCTTTTTGTGGGATTCTATGGATAAGCACTTCGTTGCTAAATTGTTCGTCGTCATTAAATTTCCGCTGCGTTGAGTTCTCATTTCCGTTTCTATGCCTAATGCAGCTGGACAACAGTAACAACACAAGAACAAGAACAACAGCAGCAGCAATATGTGAATGTGGATAGTACAACGGATGTTGCCATAGGACATAGATATACCATATAGTATTCAATATATGGCCATATAAGCAAAGAGTCTTTGCTAGAGATGACAATGCCCAGGCGTGGTGTAATTTTTTTTAAAGATGCCACAAAACCTCAAATATATTTTAAACTACCTGGCCGACAAGCATTGCTCTTGCCCCTTTTTTACTTGCTGTCGAATTAAATGTTTAGTTCATCCATTAAATGTTCGACTTCTAACATTTGTAGCGATTGCACAGCGCTGGTTCAATTCTCTATCAACATCACCAATGAAATATATTTTTAAAACTGATGGTCAGCATCTGGGAGCGGCAACAGTGACCCAGCCCTATGGTATATCTGACCTTGAATCTGGAATTATTTTTCTCATAAATCAAATGGCATAGTAAGTACTAAGAAGTAATTAATTAAAGGTCGGCATAAATCGATCTTTATAATATTTGTAGCCCCAAAAGATGTCATTTGGAAAGCACGAATTGTACTTTTGAATATTTTCAAAAACTCCTTTGACGCTTGTCCATTGCCATAAATTAATGAGTGCAAAGGGTCTGGTGGAGTTCTAATCCACGCAATTTAACTTTTCCAGAAGCACAGCAATGGCAGGCGTTCGTTCATAAATTTCAATGCTCTGCAATGCACACATTCTTCATTCATTTGTCCAATATTGGAATATATGCTAATTCTCTAACAACTGTGGCTTTTCGTGTTCGTCTACCAGTATTTGAACGTCTTGGAAGTGGCATTTTGATTGTGGTTTATATACAATTTACTTAATTTTTAAATTCTAACCTCACTTTTCTTTCCGAACGCCAAAAAATTGACTTATAACAGTCACGAATGCAATGATCTGGCAACGAATGCCATATAACAATACGTCAGTCATTAAATGTATGGCGCACCACTGGTATATTAAAGCTATATGTTATACAACACTATACGTTAGAGGTTTACATTGTATTGAAATGCATTTTTTTTATTCATTCATTTAAAACGCCTTAAGTTAATTGGTTAAATTCAAAATTAACTTTTTTTTGGAAAAACAAGCTTCATTTTGCCATAACGAATATTTAAAAAAAATGGGCGTAATTGGTTGATTCCTTATTGACTTATTAAATTACCAAAAAACGGCTTACATTTTATATATATAGATTATATCTCGAATGCTTTAGAAATGAAAAACTGTTTATGGTTGCGGTGCAGGCTTAATTGCCGCCCCGCGCCAGTAGAAAGGCTTACCCAACGCGCCCCTGGTTTTGTTCTCTCTTATTCGAAGAAGAACAGTTAGAATTTACTTGTCTTTGCTTGCACTGGTGACAGAGCGGCGGCCCGCTATGACGGCGCGCTAGTCACAGAAAATTAGGCCAGCAGGAAAGACGTGAAAGGAGAGAAAAACACAAATGTAAGATAATATAAAAACATGTGGAAATTTGAATTAACATTGAAATAAAGATTTCAGCAACCGATCTAACCGATCGATGTGCCCACAAATTGTGCAACTGAATATAGCGCAATACAACACGAAACCGGGCGTTCGATTGTTTGGATAGAGGGCTCGGGGGTATATGTTCGACTCGCGAACTTTTTTGGAGCTGTCCCACGTCACAACCTGAACATTTTCTACAGTTTAACTAGTATTTTAAATACACAAAAGGTGTGTGAGCAATTTTTGCTGAATGCGGCACGGCGAGGATTGTCGACATCTTGTGACAGATTTATGTGTTAATTATTGTGGTTGAGTTAGATCGCTGCGAAACGAAATATAGAAATCTAAACGAAATACATAGATAATCTGTGTGCCTTGAGTTATATGTCATTGAAAAAAAAAACACAAATTTACATCAAAAATATATGGCAAATTCCCTGAACATTTAGAAAGCAACGGACGAACAGTCGCATACCTTTTTGTACGAGCAACTCTGCATATTAAGACAGTCGCATACCTTTTTGTACGAGCAACTCTGCAAATTAAGACAGTCGCATACCTTTTTGTACGAGCAACTCTGCAAATTAAGATGTCTGGGCAATCCTAATAATGATGTAAGCAAACCTATAAATTATATACTCTCCAGACCTACTTTGAATAATGGGGGTTCGTGCCGATCTGTGTATGCATCTCTATAGAGAACTAGCTAGGATTGAACCAGATGAAAATAAACGTTACGTTTACCTAACACTATGCTACGAACTCCTTGACGCTGGAGAACCGGATAATATGACCGAAGAGGAAACCATTGAATATCGTCTAAAAAAGATTGACAGCCTTAACTATCAGGTGAATAAATTACTAAAGCATCTAAATGAAGTAGACCAAGTTAAGGACAAAAATAGAAAACATGTACGTGTTTCCAAAAGGTCAAAGCCAGTTAAATCGAAAATAAAAGAGGGTTATGCTAGAATTGATCCCAACCTCAAAAGCATTGTGAATTCCAGTGTTTGAACCACCGATCTGAATCTTTGGCTAAGAATAATATACTCAATCATAGAAAAATCATAGATAACAACAAGAAAATAAGCCATGATTGCGAAACTAAATTGTTTGGTTGTTCCAGACTTAGTAAGGGAAAATTATTGAAATCAATCGATCCAAGTCCAATTCGTACAATTATTGAAAGTCAATCTATTCCAACTACATCAAACTTACCTCGTCCAGAAAAAAACAAGAATCATAGATAACTACAAAAATATTAACCATGATTGCGAAACTAAATTGTTTGGTTGTTCAGACTTAGTAAGGAAAAATATTGAAATCAATCGATCAAAGTCCAATTCGTACAACTATTGAAAGTCAATCTATTCCAACAACATTAAACTTGCCTTCGTCCAAAAAATTACCATAATTGCGAATCTAAATTGTTTGGTTGTTCCAGACTTAGTAAGGAAAAATATTGAAATCAATCGATCAAAGTCCATTCGTACAACTATTGAAAGTCAATCTATTCCAAAACATTAAACTTGCCTTCGTCCAAAAAAATTAACCATAATTGCGAATCTAAATTGTTTTGGTTGTTCCAGACTTAGTAAGGAAAAAATATTGAATCAATCGATCAAGTCCATTCGTACAACTATTGAAAGCCAATCTATCCAACAACATTACACTAGCCTTCGTCCAAAAATTAAGCATGATTGCGAATCTAAATTGTTTGGTTGTTCCAGACTAAGTAAGAAAAAAATATTAAATCATCGATCCAAGTACGATTCGTACAACTTTTGAAAATCATTTATTCCATCCAACCAAAGTAATTTACATAAATAAGTATATATTTAAAAATGGTTTGGAACTTCGTACTCAATACTGAATTACTCAGTCAGAAATGTCCAAATACAAGGATCGCAGTGCTCTATTAAATCTTTGTCAATCTAATCACTTTAAGCCTAAGCCTATAAGAATTGATTTTAAAATTGAGTGCTATTTGAAGAAAGAACGGGTTATACAAAGTAAGGGGTTTGATGTATCAGCATGGATGTTTGGTGATCCTTGAACTAAAGGAAAAATATCAATATAAAACCAAATATTAAAGGCTATAATGGTCAAACAGCATGTTAAAAGTTATGAGAATTTTGTATTTAAATTTAAAAAACTCTGAGCGATCTGTGGCTGAAGCAGGACTTCAATTTGGGGAAATCCCATATCAATTGTATAATGAATGAGAGCCAAGCTAAGAACAAGCTAATCTTCTGAAAACTGTAAATTGCAAGGTAAATTCCAGACATCTGGTTGTACTGACATTGAAGACAAAAGTCAAAACCGTATGAGGCATAAGGACGATTCTATGGTAGTCAATGAAGATAATGAAATCAATATGCTTTTACTTCCAAGAAATCACAACTACCGAATCCGATTTCCTTCTGATTGAAAACAAAAGGGAATCTTGAACGGATATAAAGGTAAAAAAGTTTCTATATCAATTTACAGATTTCAAAAAGGAATTCGAAATCTATAAAGTTCAATTAGATGAACTGATCCAAACTTCTTTATCCAGTACTGTTATCAATGGCGGACAGATTGACTATATGTCTGATGTTTCACAGGATCGACCAAAATTATCAAAATTGGAGAGTGAGTCGGTTTATGATGCAGATAAAATATTAGAAGAAATTTGCAAAAGTGTTGTCATTCACCTTGCCCGAAGAAAGTTCCAAAGTTGTGCCAAGGACAGGAAACTATTTGAGTGCTTGGTCGTCAGACTCATCGCTTTATAATGATTTTATTAAAAAAAAAGAAGACAAAGAATGTTGCATGATTGCCAAGATATAACTAGCCTACCTTCTGAAGATAGTTTTTACAGAATAATCTTTCCGAAGTCCATATTACTAGCGATTTAAAATCTACGCAATTTAAGAGCTTTGTCGTTATAGAACATTTGATATTCACCCATTGTCAAATAAAGGGTTTGATATTGAACTATGGTTTCTTGGAAACAGTCGAAGTGGAGGATAAAAATTATGAAATTAATATTAATCAGCTGAAGAATGTGAATGATATTTTCGCTAATGTACACTACGCATTGAACCAAATTAAAAAAAAATAATTCTCAATATGAGGAAAAATTAGAGTGCTTTTCCGAATTTGGAACATTTAAGATTATTCTATTTCCTCACGAGAATCTGCTGACATTGAATTCAAAGACCTTTTAACTCTTAGAACAGCAGACGGAGAAAGTTTTATGACTTTATCTGCTAAAAAACTAGATAAAGGATTGGAAAGCTATAAACATTTATTGGATCAATTGGAAAAAGTACGTTTGAGCTCAAATCACAGCATACAACAAATCTTAGCAAAAGATGAGACGAAATGAAATCATTAACTCAATCGATGGAGATACAAAACAAACCATTAAACATGGAATTTGAAGATATTTTTGAAACCAATCGTCCAAGTCCAACATGCAATGAATTGAATAAATTTGAACACATCAATGACGATGAGGATAATTATGAATTTGGTTCTTCAAACAAATGGCAACATCAGCGTTACATTATAGCCGCACCAGCCATTATTGTACATCTATTTAAGTCCAATCCTGCTTATCATGTTCAACTATCGAGGCTGGTGCTCCGAACTTATCCGAAAAACTAGAACAATTCTATGAAATGATGGCGCATCCAATAGTTCGTTAACAAAACTCATAGATGTCTCAGCTGTTCAAAGGCGTTTGAAATTATTTAGATCGTGTAAAGGAGCAACTAGCAGGCAAATCTGGCCCAAAGTTGGCTACATTTAGTAGGGAAAATTCAATTAAGGGGTTACGCCACCCCTGGAAAAAATAACTTTTTTTTTTTTTTTTGCTTTAAAAATCCTCGAAATATTATATGTTATGTAACGAACACGCGGGTGTCGGAGTGCACTCTCTGTCTTACTAACAAGTGGCTCGGCTGAGCTCAGGGAAAATGGGGTGGTTCTTGTGCTCTCCCAAAACATGCGCTACATAAGTAAAATGAAGACAGAGATAAGGAATAAAGGACTACACCTAAATAGGGATTTTATGCAGAGGTGATGGAAGTTGTTTGAAGGACCTAGATGTTATTGCCTTCTCTTTACCCACCCAACCTTGTAATACCTAATGAAACCCGGTATTACCCATCTTGCGGCTGTTAAATCTCTTACGTCAGGTGCCCAAATAAACTAACTCAGCAATTCATCATTTCATACATATATTCAATTCAATGGAAAAATGGCATATGCCTTTAAGATAAGAAGTTAACATCGGATTTCATATCCAACTTATATTCATAGTATTAACAAAAATTTCAATTATATTTAAATCCTAACTAATTTGGTGAAAGTAATCGTACAAAAATGTGTGGGTAGATTTATAGGCATGAATTCGATTTAACTTAGATTTTACGTTAGGCATTCATTTCAGATTCAAAATTTACAAAAAAAACTAGCTCTGTGGTCACGGCAAGCTGTTATATATTGCCAATGGATTTTAGGCGGCTATGCCAATCCAGTCAGATGCTGTTAAAAATATTAATAGTGGTGGCACCGAAATATAACTTGCTTCTCATTACCACAAGAATCACTTTTAACACCTGCTATATAGAAAGTTAATTATAAATTGCAAGCTTATAAATTTTAACACATGTTTGTACGATACTTAAATGAAAAAAAAAAGAGAGCTGCTGGTTGAAGGCCAACTACGGGCTGGGGCCGAGGTTAGGGTTCCTCAACGATGGGTTTGGAGTCTGCGACAACGTCTTCCACTAGAAATCTCCAGTGATGGTGGGCGGAGCTATCCCGAGTCCTACGGTGAATCATCCACTCCAACGAGGGTTCGCCTAGGAATTAGGCTGGTTGGCTACGCTCCCCACAACTATATGTGTGAGCACTTATGGCCAAATAGCTCTCCAAAACTTATCCGCTGGTCAAGTCAAGAACCGGGTCGACATTTATTTGGTCGCATTCCGAAAAGTTCGACTTGCAACCATGGATGGGGTCGTCGTCTGGCACTGGTCTCTTTGGCCTTATATGGCTAACATTAAGAGTACGCGCTTGCAGTTATTGAAGGCAAGACCGCGCCGGCAGTGGCGAATAAATTTTATTGTTCCTTCCTTATAGTTGGAACTTGAGAAAGAGGCGTGGACTTAGGAAATGTCCACGAGGGGTATGGAGTGTTACGTAACTCCACGTGCCTTTCTTGCACTTGCGATTTTTCTTTCGCTTTCTCCCTCCTCTTATTCGCACAACCGCACTATCGCTCAGACCATTCTAGACTCCCCGCACACTATTCAAGCTCAATTTTTGGGCACTTGCTTGCATGAGCTTTTCTATGGAAGTGGATCGTGTAAGCTCGGTTCCAAAAAAAAGCTCAAGGTCAATTCGCCTTAGAAATAGTGTATGCTAAATATATTCGTCTAGCTAGCAGATTTACATATATAATTTAATGTTTGAACCAGCGCACCCTTACACCACAGATTTGAATGACACGCCCTATTAAGTGGAGGCTCAAAGCTGAAAAAAAATCAAAGGGTGCTAAGCTGATTACCAAAGGTCCTTGGCATGGAAGGTTCCAAGCTCTTTTCCTGAAAGGTTTTCAACTACATACAAATGATTTCCGAGTTTGTTCTTGATCTTGACTTTAACTCCGACTGGTGCTAATTTAGCATTAAAATTATTGGCTAGGTTGCTGAGTTTAAAGTTACGCTTAGTGACTGTTTGGCCCACTTCGAAGTTGCGTATTTTACTCCTCAAGTTATATGTCCGTTGATTTGTATCATAAGCTTTATCTAAATATTTTTGAATATCAGATCTAATACGTACGAAATTGTCTAGTCTATCTAGCCGAACCGTAGCTTCATTCAGTAGATTGAGGTTGGTCAATAATTTGTAGTCTTTTCCGTGGGTTATCATGTTTTGGCCAAACACCGCCACATAGGGTGAAATTCCAATTGATTGATGAATATGATTTCGTAAGGCACTATTTATACTACTGAGAAATTTATCCCAGTGACATTGATCCGAACGGAGATAGGACCGTAAGGCCGCATTAATGGATCGGTTTACTCTTTCAGCCGCATTGGCCTGTGGAGAATACGCAGCGGTAAATATGTGCTGCACTCCGTAATTCCTAATAAATGTTGTGAACTCCTGGCTTTTAAACTGAGTGCCATTATCACTGATTATATACTGTGGCACACCAAAGCAACTAAAGATATCATCCCTTAAGATAGATATTATTACATTCGAGTTAAATTTCTTTACAGGTTTTAAGAAGGTAAATTTACTAAAGTGATCTAGAATGATAAAAATTCCGATATTTCCCTGTTTTGAGCGAGGGAAGGGACCGATAAAATCCACATATAATCTTTGGAATGGTCGTTCGCTTATGGTTTGGTTTCCCATAGGCGGTTTTAGTTTACATGTTGGGTATTTGCAGGTTTGACATATCTCACACTGTTGAATGTACTTCCTAACGTCTACAACTAGTCCTGGCCAGAAAAAGTTACGTCGAATACGCTCTAAACATTTGGCTATGCCGCAATGGGCTGAGTTGGGAGGATCGTGGGCTGCTCTAATAACACTGTTACGGAGTTCTTGGGGCACCATCAATTTCCACATCTTATCGTTATCCGCTGAATTACCAGTCATAAAGTCAGTGCGATGATATATATATTGATTAATAACTTGAAAATCCGGAAGATTTGCTTTTACATATTTGTCTCTCAGAGATCTATATTCTTCGGATTCAAATGCCGACGAGGACAAGTCGATTTCAGGAGATAATTCCATTTCCAGGGAAGCTATTTCATTTTCAAATGATCGCGACAAAGCGTCAGCAACAACATTTTCACTACCTTTCCGGTGTTCTATCTGGAAGTTATACCCCTGCAGCTTCCTTGACCAGCGGGCTAATCGACCGCTTAGTTCTTGTTGGTTCATAAGCCACCGCAAACTAGCGTGATCAGTCACGACTTTAAACTCATGGCCTTCAATATACATCCGAAATCTTTTAATCGCCAACACTACCGCAAGACATTCGAGTTCGGTGACCGAATAATTTCGTTGTGCTTTGTTAAGTTTTTTAGACATAAACGTGATGGGTCGTTCGAATCCGAACTCATCAACTTGGGCTAAAAGCGCACCTACTCCAAGCATACTTGCATCACATTGCACTATAAACGGTTTCTTATAATTTGGGTGTGCTAAAAACGGAGCAGTGCTAAGTTTAGACTTGATGTTTTCAAAAGCACATTGCGCTTCTTCGTTCCACGAAAAAGAATTGCCACGCAATAATTCTGTTAATGCAAAGGTGATAGTTGCATATTGTGAGATAAATCGCTGGTACCATCCAGTCATTCCTAAAAATCTCTTAAGCTGTCGCTTGGTTTTCGGCACTGGGAACTCGGATATGGCTTTAACCTTGTCTGGGTTAACTCTTAACGTGCCCTCTCCGACTATATATCCTAGATATTCTACTTTTCGCAGACAAAATTGACTCTTCTGTATGTTAATGGTTAGCCCTGCCTGCTTCAGACGGGCAGATACCTCACTAAGATGAGCAAGATGTTCATCGAAGTGATTAGATAATATCAATAGGTCGTCAAGATAAACTGATACTTGAGTTTTGAGCTGATACGGAATAACTTGGTCCATTAAACGACACATCGTTTGGGGGGCATTACACAGACCGAAAGGCATTCTCCTAAATTGATACAGTGGGCGATTGGGAACTGTAAATGCTGTTTTCCCTTTTGATGATTCTTCCAGACCGATTTGCCAAAAGGCATCTTTAAGGTCAATCTTGGAAATACAATGTACAGGGGGAAGTCTACTTAATAGGCCTTCTAGATTAGGTATTGGATATGCGTCTTTTACCGTAACCGCATTTAATTTTCGAGAGTCAAGGCAAAATCTTACCTTACCTGGTTTGACTAACAAAACGCAAGGGGAAGACCAAGAGGACGCGGGCGCTTCTTCTATCACTCCTAGCTTTAACATTTTGTCTATCTCTAGACATAATAAGTTTTCCTTCGCTGGTGATATCGGGTAAAATTTTTGTTTAATCGGCTTGGCGTTTTCGGTGTCAATAATATGTTCTATAAGGCTCGTAAAACCTAAGCCATCTCTTTCAAAAGTTGGAAATCCAGTTATTACAGTTTGTAATTGACTATGCTGACTAGCTGTTAATGGAAATTTATCCTCTGCAAAAGAAACTTCAGAAATTTTAGGGTCTGAGTGGATGTGAGAAATTGAAAGACCAAATGTTCTCCAGAAGTCCATGCCACAAATTACCTTTTGAGTAATAGTCGGTACTATGAGAAATTCTAAGTTGGCGCTTTTCGAGTTATAAGTGAGATTGCTTGTAATCGTACCAACTACCTGTTGCGATTGCCCATCGGCTGTCCTAACGTTACCGCGCGTTTTGGGGCAATATTGCTTGGTGGTCATAAGTTTTGTTGCTAATTCTCCACCTACTACACTTTTGTTAGCTCCGCTGTCTAGTAAAGCAGTGTAAATTTGTCCATCTATTGATAAATCAATAAAGGGTCGTATGTCGTTATCCAGGTTGATTATGGTAGATATAGTAAATTTCTTTAGCTTGTGTCTATTAGTCCAGAACGTTCGCAATCGTCGCTTAGATCGTGAGTGCGGCATCGCGTTGTCAAGTAATTCAGATCTTCGCTTGGTATACTCTTGCAACCGCACATGATATGGTTTGAACTGTTTAGTATTAGGTAAGTCAGAGTTATTAAGTAAGGTCACGTCTGAGTTGATTATTAAATTCTTTGGTTTATCCAAGACTACGGGCGGACATCCCCCTTCACTAATCGGCGGATATCCTGCGACTGGTTTCCCGTACGCGGATTACATTTTAAACAATTTGGTTTATACACATCTACTAGCCCACACCCATAACAAAATATGCGACGTTGTTGCAAACAGTTCTGATAACCATGTCCTAATTCGTCACAATTCCAGCATTTTATTTTCTCTGATGCACGCAATGCGCATACCTCAATAGGGTCATCTGTTTCGTCATCTAGCTGTTCAACTACTGGTTCATCATGCATTAACGCATTCACCATACGTATACTGCCTATTTGACGCGTTTGCTGTCTTGACCTAAAGCTGCGGAAAAATTCTTCATGCTTATGACATTCCCTACGCAAGGCGGCTAGGTTTGGGGTCTCTACATGCAAAATTTCATGAAATAAGTCGGGTCTTAAATTGTTTCGCACTTCAGCTATGAATTCTGAATCGTTTAAAGGTTCTCGCAAAGCATCTGTAATAGCCAGCATAGAATCGAGAAATTCATCAAAATTTTCGTTGGAGGCCTGCTTGCGTCTGCGAAGGGCATCCAAAATGTCTCTGTCTGATCTTTGGTCTTTATACCTATCTCTTAAACGAATGCATAGATCGAACCAGTTCATTTCGTTCGAGGTTCGATGACATCGCCAGAAAAATGTTAGGGCTGGTCCCGAGAAGAGCAGATTAGCGAATTTATAAAGCAAGTTAAAGTCTCCATTCAAACTTTGGGTGGTTAAACAATTTACTCGATAAATGAAATCTTCTACAGTTATATCTTTGGAGGACCCTGTGAATCGTATATGCCAGTTAAAAATTATACTAGATACTCGATCGGGTCGTTCTGGTACTATCTCTTGGTCAATTGCATTTGGATTACTCCGAATATTGAAAGGTCGAGTTCTAACACTATTTTCGAGACTTCTTCGCGGAGCAACTGAGGGTGGTGGAAAGTCCCACTCTAATTGAGGTTCATCAGTGGATTCCGCACGAACTCCCGTGATGCTTAAATTTCTCATGGCGTTACGAATTTCTTCGGTAATTACTGATGCCATATTAACTCGATAAGTTTCTAATGAATTGGAAATAAGTTGTTGAATGCGTTCTTCTGACACTACTGGTGGCTGGTTTGCAACTGAATTTCGTGGTTGTTCACGTCGAGGTAGTCCCACAGTTCTGGGATTCTGATTTGGATTGGCACGAGTATTTGCTCTTGTGTTTGGTCTTTTTGGTATTGCTCCTAAGGCTGCCGAGTTGTCTGCTCCAAGAGAAGCTCGTGGAGGTTGACCATGAGTAGTCAATCTATCCTCGCTACCTAGTAGACTTTTTGAACAAGGTTGCCTACAATTTGGACATGATTCATTGGTCTCGAGCCAAATCTTGAGACAATGTTTATGAAACATGTGCCGACATGGGGTCTCTACAATCTCTGTCTGCCCACTGGTGTCATTGCAAATTACGCATACGAGTGCTGTTTCACTTGGCATAGCAGAAGCCAAGTTTTCTAGGCTTCGTCTAACGGCCATACTAAAAACTAAAACTAAAACAAAAAAAAACTTTGAATATTAAAGGTAAGTATCAATTTTTCGTAATCACGAAAGATATAAAACAACTAAAGATAATTTGACGATTCTATTTCGTAAACACGAATTATGGATTCAAATTTTTTAAATATCAAAATAATTTCCTTACAAATTTGGGACTTCTCCTTCAATAAGAGTTCAACAGCATTAATACCCCCACCACTCTGCACTTTATTTGCATAAGCTGTATTTGAATGTGTAATTCGTTGAAAGAGGGACTTGCCAGTAACGATTCCAGCAAGAACAGTTCTCAATTTCACCTCACTACAACAACTTTATTTAAGATCTAGGAAATTGTATGGCCTGGTAGGTATCCGAACTATATCCAGACACATATTCCTAAGCTACATAATTTCCCATACTTTGTTCTATTTATTTAAAATGATTTGTTCAAAATTAAGAAAACATTATTGAAAGGGTATACAATTTCACTTGGTCCAGCTATAATCTGATACTCATACGCTGGCCTCTCCAAAGTGATATATTTTACCATCATATTGCACGGTAGAAGGTGTTGTGGGAAGTAAAGGAGTGGACTAAGGACACGTAGGGCAAAAAAATATCCTTGCTTCTTCGTGCCCCACGTTGGGCGCCATTTATTATGTAACGAACACGCGGGTGTCGGAGTGCACTCTCTGTCTTACTAACAAGTGGCTCGGCTGAGCTCAGGGAAAATGGGGTGGTTCTTGTGCTCTCCCAAAACATGCGCTACATAAGTAAAATGAAGACAGAGATAAGGAATAAAGGACTACACCTAAATAGGGATTTTATGCAGAGGTGATGGAAGTTGTTTGAAGGACCTAGATGTTATTGCCTTCTCTTTACCCACCCAACCTTGTAATACCTAATGAAACCCGGTATTACCCATCTTGCGGCTGTTAAATCTCTTACGTCAGGTGCCCAAATAAACTAACTCAGCAATTCATCATTTCATACATATATTCAATTCAATGGAAAAATGGCATATGCCTTTAAGATCAGAAGTTAACATCGGATTTCATATCCAACTTATATTCATAGTATTAACAAAAATTTCAATTATATTTAAATCCTAACTAATTTGGTGAAAGTAATCGTACAAAAATGTGTGGGTAGATTTATAGGCATGAATTCGATTTAACTTAGATTTTACGTTAGGCATTCATTTCAGATTCAAAATCTACAAAAAAAACTAGCTCTGTGGTCACGGCAAGCTGTTATATATTGCCAATGGATTTTAGGCGGCTATGCCGTACTTACAGTTTGTAGAGTCCAATCCAGTCAGCAGGCCTGAAGACGGGCGGAGCACTAGATGCTGTTAAAAATATTAATAGTGGTGGCACCGAAATATAACTTGCTTCTCATTACCAACAAGAATCACTTTTAACACCTGCTATATAGAAAGTTAATTATAAATTGCAAGCTTATAAATTTTAACACATGTTTGTACGATACTTAAATGAAAAAAAAAAGAGAGCTGCTGGTTGAAGGCCAACTACGGGCTGGGGCCGAGGTTAGGGTTCCTCAACGATGGGTTTGGAGTCTGCGACAACGTCTTCCACTAGAAATCTCCAGTGATGGTGGGCGGAGCTATCCCGTGTCCTAAGGTGAATCATCCACTCCAACGAGGGTTCGCCTAGGAATTAGGCTGGTTGGCTACGCTCCCCACAACTATATGTGTGAGCACTTATGGCCAAATAGCTCTCCAAAACTTATCCGCTGGTCAAGTCAAGAACCGGGTCGACATTTATTTGGTCGCATTCCGAAAAGTTCGGCTTGCAACCATGGATGGGGTCGTCGTCTGGCACTGGTCTCTTTGGCCTTATATGGCTAACATTAAGAGTACGCGCTTGCAGTTATTGAAGGCAAGACCGCGCCGGTAGTGGCGAATAAATTTTTTTGTTCCTTCATTATAGTTGGAACTTGAGAAAGAGGCGTGGACTTAGGAAATGTCCACGAAGGGGATGGAGTGTTACGTAACTCCACGTGCCTTTCTTGCACTTGCGATTTTTCTTTCGCTTTCTCCCTCCTCTTATTCGCACAACCGCACTATCGCTCAGACCATTCTAGACTCCCCGCACACTATTCAAGCTCAATTTTTGGGCACTTGGCTTGCATGAGCTTTTCTATGGAAGTGGATCGTGTAAGCTCGGTTCCAAAAAAAAGCTCAAGGTCAATTCGCCTTAGAAATAGTGTATGCTAAATATATTCGTCTAGCTAGCAGATTTACATATATAATTTAAGGTTTGAACCAGCGCACCCTTACATATTAAATATCATGATAATAGCTCAGAAAATAAAAAAGTTATTAAGAAAAGTCACTGTTCGTGACTTTGCCATTTGTAGGGGAGCTATATGTTATAGTGATCCGATCCGGCTGAATGCGAGATATACAGTATATACAAGCCTACATGCAAAATTTCAGCTCTGTAGCTCTTTCGGTCTAGGAGGAGTTTGCGTTGATCCAGACGGACGGACGGACGGACGGACGGACATGGCGATTTGAACTCGTCTCGTCGTGCTGATCAAGAATATATATACTTTATATGGTCGGAGATGCTTCCTTCTATGTGTTGCACACTTTTGACCAAAATTAAAAATTACCCTTTTTGCAAGGGTATAAAAAGAAAATGTGAAAGCAAGAGTGACCGGAAATTAAGCAATAGTCTTAGGGAAATTGCTACAAGTTTTCCAAATGTCTTGTCAGCTCAGCTTCTTAAAGGACTTCACTCTGCATAAATGTGTGCGTGTGTGTGTCTGATGTGTGTGTGTGTGTGTGTGTGTGTGTGTGTGTAAATTTTTATTTACACTTCATCTTAATTGCAAACTCTTTTAGTTGGAATTTTTAACGTGTGTATTTTAATTTATAACGCCTCAGACCCGTAGAAAGTATTTGTGAGGACGACTTAAGAACTTTGCACAACAGACTCAAGCACACACACACACACCCGCAAGACTCACACCTTTTCTTGGCACCCGTCTTGCATATCCTTTTATCCATTTACTTTTAGCAAAAATGAAAAACCATATTAAGACTATATGAAAATCATTCTCAACTCTCAAGGCTAGGTCGAAGAAGCTGCAACTAAGCCTGAAAAACAAAAGAACTGGCGGGAAAAAAGGACCTTAGCTGGAGTTTTTTCTCTTTAGTGTCATTTTCTAACACTGGTTTAACCACACACAAATAGAAAGAGTTAAAAATGGATGGGAATTTTGAAAGAAATGTGTCTTGTTTAGTGGAAATCTCCTGGCAAGTTGTAGTTTAACTCTTGAAAACCTTATAGACTTAATGGATCATATATTTATAGTCAAAGATATTGATATTTAACCTTTAGAAGGAATTTTATGTTTTACCAACACTGTCAGTAACAGAAATATTGCTTTAGAGCTAGTGAGTTCGAAGTGATATTTGATACTAAAAGAAAATAGTTCAAATTAATTGGCTTTCAGCTTTAAAGAGACTAAATTAGCTTATATTTTCAAAACTTCTCTATCAGACAAATTGTTTATCCAAAATCAAAAAGTAAACCCTTATTTTATCTTGAACTAATCCGACATAGATAGGTGATTCAAGACAAAATTAATTTCCTTCAAGGTTTTTTGTTTTTTTCCTCCAAGTGTTTTTGGTTGCAGGTGTTTCATGGGGTATCAGGGTTAATGATAGTCAAACGAATGCGTGCCGGATGCTAAGCCTTTTGTTCCGATTCAAAGTCAATGATCTCTCTTATGCATTTATGCGAATAATTTGTATTTAGATATACATACATATATACTTTTATTTTTTGCCATGTTGCATTTTGTTTTCTTTCAAAACTGAGTCAGAGGTATATTTTTGAAAACGAAAGGAAATGAGGGAGAGGGAGGGGGATGGCTGGTGGTGTGTGTATTGAGGAAAAACATGTTGAAAACTTTTAAGCGGATTATAATTAATGCCGTCAGGCATTTTCTTTTCTTTTATCGTTTTCGTTTTACGCGTCTTAGCCCACCCCCATACCAACAAATTGGCCCACACCCCTTTTTTGGCCGAATGCTGCATTAAGCCAGCAGCTCCTCTAACCTAGTCGGTGGCTCAGTGGAGACCTACTAAATCTACAATTCTGTTGTTCTCGAGTTCGAACCCCGACGTAGGTCGAGTTTCCCCCTGATGAAGCAATACTAAAAAGTAGTTCCGTCGGGGATAAAGGAAACGATTGTGGATAACGAATAATTTTTTTTTCCCTCTATCCGAATCTAAAACAATCAAAATCTATAATAGCCAGCCAGAAATCAAGAAATCTCCCATATATAAATACGTATATATGACTATATAGAAGTCTGAGTTAGGCAGAGAGAAAGAGAGAGAGAGAGAGCGAAAGAAAGTTGTAAATGTTAGTCAAAATAATCCTAATGAAATAAGCCTGGCCCATGGCGGTAATTTATTTGAACCCGTCTCTTCCTGTTTTCTTGTCTTTTGCTGCTCCTGTTGCCTGGCCTGCCATCTGCTTCGGAATTGGCAATTGTCTCAGCTTTTTGTGTTTTTGGGTTGTGTAATAAATTCATTTTTGTCTTTAGACATGTAAAACTATGCATGGAATTGAGTGTGTGTATGTGTGTGTGTTTGTGTCTGTGTGTGGTGTGTCTTAGACTTAATCCTTTTTGTTGTTGATTTGGGACCATCATCAGGTGAGGCCAGAAAAACTCAACAGCCAAAGCAACGAACTGCCCAACCTTAGAGTCTCACAGCCCCTTCACTTTCTTTTTGAACCTCTTCTTCTCGGGCACTCCCTGCCCACCTCCTCCCTTGTCGCTCTGAATGGATTGTCTTAAGTGGTTCTAAGCTTTGTCTGTGAAGCAAACCAGAAAACATGCTTATGCAAGAAACAAGGAGCTGGGAGCTAGAAAACTGAACGTGGAAAGTCTTGGTCTCTAGTGGCATCAAGGCATTGCAGCACTTCATTAGTTTTTGTATGAAGGACATACATATTAGACGAGATGGCAGCATAGTCTGAGACAATGGACAACTGCGCCACACGATAATTGAATGCAGGTCGTTGAGTTCGGTTCGGGTCGGTTGTCGAGTGAGCCGATTGAAGAGAGAAAAAGCCATTGCCAAATCCTTACAAAAGGGATTATGATGTGTATTTTTGGTCAAAGTGGCATACAGTTCTCTCTCTCTCTCTCTCACATCACTTTAACTCAACTCAAGAGGCAGTTACTTGAAAAGGATTTACCTATGTATGTGCTATGCAAACTTATGCAATTGAAATAGGACACGAAACGTTTGATTAATTGATGACGTCAATTGAAGTGAAGAGCGAAAAGTAAATATCAAAAACAAGCAACTGGAAAGTTATCTCTGATTTTGGGCGGTAATCCTATCAAATTCTCTCAAGAAAACTAAATTGAAATATGTTAAAAGAATGCAAATAAGCATTTAAAAAATATATATTTTTTATGCGTGTGTGTTTAGTGTGTGTGTGTGTGTGTGTGTGTGTGTGTGTGTGTGTGTGTGTGTTCGACAAAAGGATTAAAAATATGAACTTGCAAGATCAAACTGCAGTCATGTGTGCAGGCAACAGCGGCAACAACGGCTGTGCTACAAAAGGACATGCTTGCCACAAAAGGATTTTCACAATTTGTCAAATACCATCAAGTGGTGGACAAGGGCAAGGACAAGGACACTAAACAGTAAGGCAGAGAGAGAGAGAGAGAGAGATAGAGAGAGATAGAGATAGAGAGAGATAGAGAGAGAGATAGAGAGAGAGAGAGAGAGGGAAATGGAGAGTAAGACCTCTGCTTGTTATAAACCCAAAGGACATACAAAAAATAAGGGATTTAAATGTCGATAATATGTCTGCAAACACACACACACACAAACAATTGCACTCACACACACGCAGAACAAAACTCACAAAATGTTTGCACAAAATGTCAAAAATCAACTTGAAATTGTTGAACTAGAAATAATCGCAGCCAAGAAAAAAAGAGGGGACTATCAGCAAAAAAAATGAAGAAAAGATGAAAAAATGAAATCAGTCCAAAAAAAGGAATTAATGCAATAAATGTAAACCAAGAACCACTGAAAGAACAGCAAAGAATTGAACCTCTAATGGCGCATGGCATATATGATGGATGTGATAAAAGTTTCTTAATTAATCAAAAAACTTTGTTTGAGCGGGGCTTCAGGTCAATCTTACTGATTTATTTGTAAGATTTTAAATCATAGGCAGCACAAAAGGTGAGCAGGTTGTCTGTATAGCTATTTCAAAAACCACCAAGTTCTATCATCAAAAGACTTCGCTAAAGAATCCACAATTGTAAATGCCATACCATATCTTCAACGCTAAAAGTAGTTGGGAATTCAAACTACATGAAGCGAAAAAAGAACGGCAAAGCTTGCAACTGCAGATTCCGCCTTTTTTATGGACATACCCTTGGGCGCCATCACAATTAGTGTAAAGGGCTTCGGCTTAACCAACTAACCGTCGGGCCCAAATATTTTTGTTATAGTATATAGTACTATATTCAAAAAACATGGTTTACAGTATGTGTAAAAGGGCGGGTCTTTCGTTTTTGGTGTTTGTCTACATTTCGACCTTTTTTTGAAACTGGATTTTAAATTTGAATATGATTTTTAGGACAATAAATAAGTCTAAATATATAAATTTTATATTTAATGTTTGTATTTTAAAACTTGTACTCAAAAATTGAAGAATTCATTAACTCTTGGGGATAGTTTCATTAATTAAACAATCAATCAGGGGGAATTTAGCCTTTTCACCCCCCGTAGATCCGCTTCTGACCTCTTCTTAATTTGGTTTACTAATCGTTGATTTTCATAAGATTTGTAGTTTTTGGCTACTAAATCTATAAGACGAAACAAAAAGTACTTGGTTTTTGATATTTTGTAGCATGTTTTGGAATAACATATTAACAACAATACAAACATATTGTAGCAATTAGTTACAATATTTATGTGCGCAACATTCAAGTGCATTTGCCTCTTAAGTAACATGACCACCCATGAGTGCATGGTGCTGGACAATTGCTGTGTCGGCAAATATAACACGCGCGGCCGCGTTGGCCCAATATGCAATATGATACATCCTCACTCTACCGCTGCGACGGTATATAGGCATACATACTTTTATGTAAACACTTATACATTTATACATAAGTATGTTTATACATAAGCATACCGCTCCTCTGCCTGCATGACTAGCAGCGCAGCTACGCGGTCTTAGCTATAGTCGACAATTGAATATAGAATTAAGAATTATTCAATAAACTGAGCTCAAACTAGAAAGTACAATTGGTGTCTCTCAATATATCTTCGGAGCATACTACATGGCGACCGTGACAGTGGTCACTAACTGTGTCTCTCAATATATCTCCTGTAGTATGCTCCTACTACATGGCAACCGTGACAGTGGTCACTAACTTATAAAAAGTGACCGGAAGGCAAAGCGGATCTAGAACATAAAAGGCAACAACGTGTGGAGGTGCTGAGCAGAATATCATTTACGTGTGGTAGGCAATCCGCCCACTACACCAACGTTGGGCAGCATCATGAGGATGAATGAAGAAAAACAAAATACATATAAACAAAAGTAAGTAGAGTTATGGGAAAAAAATCCGGTGTGGTAAAGAAGTTAAAAGCCAGAAAGGCTGAAATTTTGAGGCTATTAAACAGCCCAAATATAATAAGCTGGAATACCTCGGTGAGACTTCACGCCGAGGTAGAATTCATAAAAAGCCAATTGGGCGGAAAGAAAAGTACAACCACAACCGAAATGCCATACTCTACGATACACAACTTGGCAAAGACGAAATCAAAGATAACGCCACAACCGGAGAAAGAATTACCAAAAGTGAAGATAGTCTGCCCAAACGACTGCGAGGGACCACTATATTCGCAGCATTGCGAATATACCTGTAGCCACTGCTACGCGACCCCAAAATCTGGTGCGAAGACCGGCACCGGTACCGCCTGAGCCCATAGGCCCCGGACATCAGCAGCTGAGATTGAACGCGCCCTAAAAGTGAACCGATAGCGCTACAAAGAGCGCCCAACAAAAATTAATAAAACTATGCGCTGCGTCGCACAATTTTTTTAATGCACTGCGATGCATATTTTTTTTTATAAATTGTAAAACAAACTATGTACAATTGTGCGGCATTAAAGCTGTCCAATTAGAGTGTGGCCTGAAAACCATACGAAAAAAATAGGCAGGGATACATGTAAAAAAAAAAAAGAAGAGCCTTCAGCTAAAAAAAAGAAATTTTATTAAATTACTACTCAACTAAACTACATTAAAAAAAAAATTAAAAGCCAAATTCCAAACCTTTTCTTTAAATGATGGAATGTTTGATAACAAATTAAGCAAGTTTGATGATACATTTGATACACCCAATATGGGGTTAATAGATACTAAAACAGTGGACTCCACCAACAAATGTACTTTTATTAGTAATTGTAATAATAATGAGCGCATATGTGTTATATAAAGCATACAAACTACACAATAAATGTGTAACAAAAAGAGCCTTAAGCCATGCTAATGATCTTGATAAGATCTAAATAACATATGCAACAATTGTAATAAAAATGCATTTCACAAAAAATTATTATCAAAAGAAAAAAATATATACATCAATTTCCAAATAAAAAAAAAAAAACAAATTTTTAAGCTGAATAAAATATATATTGGTTGATTAAAATGAGTACGTTAGACAATTATTTTAGGAAGATAGTAAATAGGAATCCAAACATTGCAGCGGATTTAGTTGAGGTTTTAATAGGGATAATATTAAATCGGCACAAAGTTCGATAAATCTAGTACAGATAAGATTAGCATACTTCGATTTAACGGGAGAAGAATTTCCAGTTAAAGGAAGTGCAATGGTACAGATGAGTTTTATTGTCACTGTACCAAATATATGCTGTTTTTCCAACTCAACAGGCACATTTCGCTTCTACCTGATGGATGAAGCTTAACAATAATAAGTTGTTGCAAAAATAAAGCAAAAATCAAGAAAAATATAAGAGTAGAGCAGATGGCCTAGATATAATATACAAATGGATCTAGTAGAACTTAAATATTTGAACAAATATATTCTATTCTTAGATTTCCTCTTCAACAGAGGTGAAACCAATCCAAAATATAAAGAAATTAAATACTGGATTGTGAATAACAAAAAATTCAAATCAAGGATAGCCCACTTGATAGAAAGATCCATAGTAGAAGCATATAATCGCCTAAAGCAAAAAAATAGAATTCTACCCACCTGGGTACATAAGCTGTTTGAAGAACCCATAGAGATAATCGATCTCTCACGGAATAAAAAAAAAAAAAAAACACAAAAATAAACTTTGAAGCATGGAATGGGAAGAATTACTTCTCCATATCCAAAATATTAAAGAAAATTTCAAAAAATCATATAAATGCGTTACACAAAATAGAAACATCCAAAAGGAAACAATAAACAAGCACGCAAAAATTCTAGTTGATTCATTCAACGAAGCAAGAAATTTAGTGCATGTTAATAGAGAGAGCATAGGTAAAGCAAATTGGTCAAAGATTTCCAATCTACTGATCAAGTTACGTACAAACCTAATCTCTATAAAGACAAAATACAATCTTGATATATTTGTACCTACCGTCCTTAATTCACCCCTGAGCATAGACACCTGTAAAAAGGAAACAGAGCAAGAAGGTGAAGAATCTGAAACAAGCGAGGAAGAAATAGAAGAGAAAGATCTAAACGATCTAACAATTCCTGCGCTATTAACATTACCTGATATAGAAGCGTTGTCTGAACAAGACAACGAATCAGATTTGGACACCAATACAAGTGTAATAAACACAACTGACAGGATGGCAGAATTAAATGCCCGAAGGGCATATATGAAAGATATAAACATAGCCATACCTAAATTTAATGGCACGAAAATGCAACTCAAAAGATTCGTAACAGCTCTGAGGTTGGTAGATATGATGAAAGGCGACTACGAAAGTATAGCAGTTGAGGTAATAAAATCAAAAATTATTGGCCCAACACTATATGAAGTCGAAGAAGAAACTTCAATAGAAGCAATAATACAAAAATTGCAAGGCTTTGTAATTGGTGAAACATCTAAAGTTATAAAAGCCAGATTGAAGAATACAACTCAGAAAGGTAAAACCGCTGACGAATTTACTTCGCAGATAGATAACTTACGCAAAACACTTCAATCTGCATATATCGAAGAAGGTATGCCTGCAGCACTTGCTCTTAAGAATAGCACAGACGATGCTATAGAAGCAATGATTGGAAATTGCGAACACAACAGAATTAAAAATATACTTGACTCTGGTAACTTCAAAACCATGGACGAAGCTATAGCAAAGTACCTACAAAAAAGTACTGAGATATCAGGTAATCCAAATACGGTTCTATTTGCTCAAAGAAACCGTGGTAATTACAATAACAAATATAATTATCGTGGTAGAGGCAATGGTCGTGGTTATTACAACAACTATAACAAAAACAATAACGGCCAAAATTTCCAACAAAACGGAAACAATAGTTACAGAGGAAACAACAGAGGTTACGGCAGAAATAATAACAGAGGGAATAGAGGAAATAACCGACAAAACAGAGGTTATAACTCTAATAATAGCAATGTTAGGGTAGCCCAGAATAATTCGGGAAACTCCCAACAACCTTTAGATACTCAACAATAAAAAATTACAAGGTTTACACCATCAGTCTCAGTCAAAGCACATTTGCAAGTTTCACTAACGTAGCAACAGGAAAAGAGTTAGTATTTTTAATAGACACAGGTGCCGACATATCCATATTAAAAGAAAATTCCGACAACTTCCAATATATTCAAACCAATCAAATAATAAATATACAGGGAATAAGTCAAAAAATAACAAAATCAAAAGAATTTCAAATATTCCATAGATATACAAACCTCTAAATACATAATTCCACACGATTTCATATCGTAAATGTACAATTCGCTATTCCTTGTGATGGAATACTAGGTATCGATTTCATAAGAAAATATAACTGTCAATTAGATTTTAAACCGACTGAGGATTGGCTTATAATTAGACCAAATAATTTACAATATCCCATATATGTACCAATAGCATACAGTTCTGGCAACAACTCCATAGTTCTGCCAGCAAGATCACAAGTTGTCCGAAAAATTGAAATAACCTCAGCGGAAGACAGTATATTAATTCCTAACCAAGAAATTCAGCAGGGTATTTACATAGCAAATACCATAGCATCTTCTCAAAACGCATTCATAAAATTACTAAATACAACAAACACAAATCAAATAGTCAATATAAATAACTTGCATTACGAATCACTTTCGAACTACGAAGTAGTTAAAGCAAGTTCAGAAGATAGAGAGAAAACGGTATTAGCGACACTCTCGAAGAATTTCCCACAACAGTTCAATAGCCAACTAACCAAATTATGCACACAGTATAGTGATGTGTTCGGTTTGGAAACCGAATCTATAACTACCAATAATTTTTATAAACAAAAACTGAGACTGAAAGATGATGAACCAATATATATAAAGAACTACAGAAATCCTCATAGTCAAAAAGACGAGATACAAAAACAAGTCCAAAAGTTAATAGATGACAAAATAGTTGAACCATCGGTATCAGCTTATAACAGCCCACTGTTACTTGTACCAAAGAAATCACTGTCTAATTCCGAAAAGAAAAAATGGCGATTAGTAATTGACTATCGTCAGATCAATAAAAAATTGTTGTCCGATAAATTCCCACTCCCAAGGATTGATGATATTCTAGATCAACTGGGAAGGGCGAAGTACTTTTCGTGCCTGGATTTAATGTCAGGTTTTCATCAGATAGAACTCGAAAAAGAGTCACGAAATGTTACATCCTTTTCAACAAACAATGGTTCATATCGCTTCACGCGATTACCATTTGGTCTAAAGATAGCGCCAAATTCATTCCCGAGAATGATGACTATAGCATTCACTGGACTTGAACCTTCTCAAGCATTCCTTTATATGGACGATTTAATAGTCATTGGTTGTTATGAAAAACATATGCTCAATAACTTAACAGATGTGTTTGAGAAACACAACCTAAAATTACATCCCGAAAAATGTTCATTTTTTATGCATGAAGTCACCTTTTTGGGGCATAAATGCACAGACAAAGGAATCTTGCCTGATGACACAAAATACGACGTCATCCAAAATTATCCAGTCCCCCACGATGCGGACAGCGCTAGAAGATTTATTGCATTTTGCAATTATTACAGAAGATTCATAAACAATTTTGCCGACTATTCTCGTCACATAACAAGATTATGTAAAAAAGATATAAAATTTGAATGGACAGCTGACTGTCAAAATGCTTTTGAACATCTAAAATCGGCATTAATGAACCCAACTCAGCAAAGAATTTTGCATAATCACTGATGCGAGTAAGCATGCATGTGGAGCAGCCCTAACACAGAACAAAGAAGGACTCCAGCTACCAGTTGCATACGCATCAAGAGCTTTTACAAAAGGCGAGAGCAACAAGAGTACAACAGAACAAGAATTAGCAGCTATTCATTGGGCAATAACACATTAACCATACATATATGGTATACATTTCACCGTCAAAACTGATCACAGAGCACTTACTTATCTATTTTCAATGATAAATCCAAGTTCCAAACTAACGCGAATGAGACTTGAATTAGAGGAATATGATTTCACAGTAGAGTATCTAAAGGGTAAAGATAATTATGTAGCAGATGCCCTATCAAGAATAACAATCACAGACTAACAAAACATACAAATCGATAATAAAATTCTGAAAGTCACTACCAGAAACCAAAATAAACAGTTAAATTCCTGCGCCGGGAACGAAAAAGAAAAAGAAGATTTGCAAAAACAATCTCTTAATGCTTCTAAGCCCAACGTATATGACGTCATTGTAAATGACGAAGTACGAAAAGTAGTGACCTTGCGAATAACTGATTCTTTAACCACATTCAAACATGGCAAGAAAGTTATAGTTATTATAGTTATTATATACCAATGGAATTCTCGACTTAGGTCAATTTTTTCAAAGGCACGAAAAAGAAGCCGGTATACTCAACATAAGTCAAGTCAAAGTGGTACCGAGCGAAAAGATCTTTGAAACTATCTCAATAGAATCTTTTAAAAATATGGGCAATAAAATTTTACAATCATTAAGAGTAGCGCTACTCAAGCCGGTGACCCTATTATCAAATAATGATAAAGAAAAAGAAGCAATACTGTTTACGTTCCACGATGACCCAATACAAGGAGGTCATACTGGAATATTGAGAACTATGGCCAAAATAAAAAGGCATTATTATTGGAAAAATATGACACGAGATATATCTCAATATATAAAAAAATGTAATAAGTGTCAAAAAGCAAAGATAACAAAGCATACAAAAACCCCGTTAATCATAACTGAAACGCCACAACAGGCTTTCGATAGGGTTATTGTGGATACGATCGGTCCACTCCCAACATCAGAACACGGAAATGAATATGCAGTAACTTTAATCTGCGACCTAACAATATACCTTGTAATAATACCAATTAAAGACAAAAGTGCAAAAACAGTAGGGAAAGCTATATTTGAAGTTTTCATTCTGCGGTACGGTCCAATGAAGACGTTCATTACGGACATGGGAACAGAATATAGAAACTCAATAATTGAGGATTTATGCAAAAACTTGCAAGTAAAAAAGATAACTTCAACTGCACATCATCACCAGACTGTAGGCACTGTGGAGCGAAGCCACCGAACACTTAATGACTTTTTACGATCATACATTTCAGTTGACAAAACTGACTGGGATGTATGGATAAGATATTTCGAATATTGTTTTAATACAACACCCTCTATGGCACATGATTATTGTCCATATGAGTTGGTATTCGGTAAAACTTCAAATTTACCACAACAATTTAATAGTGTTGATAAGATAAATCCACTATATAACATAGAAGATTATGCTAAGGAATCAAAATTTAGATTAGAACAGGCTTATAAAAGAGCAAGAATTATGTTAGAACAGCACAAAGCGAAGAATAAGGAAATATATGATAGAAAGGTAAAAAATATTGAATTAGAAATAGGATATTGAATTAGATAAGGTTTTATTACGTAATGATACGGGTCATAAGCTAGAATCTAAGTATTTAGGCCCATACATCATAGAAGAAATAAAAGATAGGGATAACATTTTAATTAAAGATACAAAGAATAAGAAACAATTAGTGCATAAAGATAGGTTAAAAATCTTAATCAATTAATATATATAAAAAAATAATAATAATAACAATAAAACAAGAGAAATAAATTTAAACAAATAAATTACCAACATTTAATGACACTATACATATACAAATATAATTTTACCACATGTATCATTAAACAAACACTCGAACATTCAAAAAAAAAAAAAAAAAAATTAAAAAAAAAAAACAAAAGAAACAATAATAAGTAAATAAATTTCTATATAAAAAAAAAAAATTTTAGAAAATAACTCCATATAATTACGTTATTTTTCTAAAGAGGGGGGATGTAGCATGTTTTGGAATAACATATTAACAACAATACAAACATATTGTAGCAATTAGTTACAATATTTATGTGCGCAACATTCAAGTGCATTTGCCTCTTAAATAACATGACCACCCATGAGTGCATGGTGCTGGACAATTGCTGTGTCGGCAAATATAACACGCGCTGCCGCGTTGGCCCAATATGCAATATGATACATCCTCACTCATACATACTTTTATTTAAACACTTATACATTTATACATAAGTATGTTTATACATAAGCATATAGCTATAGTCGATAATTGTTATAGAATTAAGAATTATTCAATAAACTGAGCTCAAACTAGAAAGTACAATTGGTGTCTCTCAATATATCTTCGGAGCATACTACATGGCGACCGTGACAGTGGTCACTAACTGTGTCTCTCAATATATCTTCGGAGCATACTACAATTTACTTTTCTTTTAACTTTTGACCAATATTTTAGGTAATACAATGTAGAAAACCAAAGATAAAGAGTAGATTAAGAATTAGAACGAAAAATTTCATTATAAACTTTCCTCAAATAAACTATAAAGTTTTTGGTTGAAATGAGAAAATCTATAAAAATCGAGGCGTTAATTGAAACAAAAACTTTAGTAAGTTTGATGAAAAATATTTCAAATTACCCAAACTGTTAACCCAACGAAACTTTGTGTAAATCATACCATCCAACTCTAACATATATACAGTACATGTATGTTATATGTATGTAAATATCTATCTGATTATTTGCATAATGCTATTAAGTTGGTCAATTGTTTTTATCCTTAAGATGCAGGCCACCCAGGCAGAGTAGATAGGTTACTTGGTTGGTTTGTCATTTCAATGAAATTGGCATCAAGTGGCAAATTCTTTCACTATCATCATATAATCATAATCATCATCGTCTTGGCGACAAAAGCAACAACATTCCCTTCAGTACCGGTCGCCGGGGAATCGTCGGGGATTCCCCGGGGACATGTCGCTTGTCCCCGGGGACAAACTGGCGACACTCCCATTAAAAATACGGCGACATTTAACATTGCATGTCCTAGCTTTCAAGACCGGAACGACAACCTAGCGACAGTTGTCGCTTCAGTCGCCAAGACAAATTTCCAAAAGTCTTGCCGAACGCCGGGACAAACAAGCATTGTGTCGCCGCTTTGTCGCTATTGTCCCTCTAGTCCCGGCGACTAGAGGGACAATTGTCGCTCAATGGTCCCGTGCACAAGACCATTGAGCGACATTTGTCCACATTTTGATTTGTGTTGCATTTATGTATGTAGACAGAGGGAGAGAGTGTTTTCCTACGTGTTCTGATTAACCTTTAAGGTTAAATGTGTTTGGTGACATAAATAAATTTGTATTAGTGGCATGTATTAATGGCTTCAAATATATATACATATAATTCATATAAATTATATTTGGTATTTAAATTTAACTGAACTAAGCAGAGGAATGAAACAGTTGTGTCTCTTCCCCCCCAGTAACCGCTCTCTCGTAATAATTTCACACATCACGCATACGCAACGTATATATCGCATACATTGTGTTGCGTATTTGTGTTACTCTCTCCCTTTGTGTGTGTGTGTGTGTGTTTGTTTGGGTGTTTCGTATGTTTAATTACAACTGATGCTGATTGGGCATGCAAATCATGCTGACAACGTGTGCGAAAACTAATTATTATGTTTATCAACTTTGTAATTGTCACACCTGCTTGTACGTGATTGCAGTTTATGTTGTTCGCCCCAAAAAAAAATGTCTTACACAAAGTTTTAGATAGGCTTTAGTTAGTTAAGCACACAGAAAAACTAACTAACTAACTAACATTCGCTACGTGGACACATCACATTCACTTATTGTCACCAAACTTAATGAAATCATTGTATAACAATCAATCAGGTTTCATTTTCATTTATTCACTTTCATTATAATACTAATCAGATCCATGGGTGATTTTGAACACTTTTTGGCATAGGCTGCATTACAATCACCACCACGTTTGACAGACTCGTTTCAGACTCTTGATATTCACTATCCATTCGATGCGTTAGTTTGTTATTCGAACTCGATGGAGTTAATATAATGTGTAGAATCTCGCCAAGTAAACCGCTTTCATGGCTCAAGGGAACAGTTGCATGTTCACAAATCACTCGTAGCAAACAACTCCGTCCGGGTAGTCCCATATTGTCCAATATCATCTCAATGCCACGATAAATAATCCAACGATATATGGCACCATAGTCAAACTGCTCATTTCAATTTGTCTCCTTCTCTCTGGCCGATACGGTCATCGGTTTGAGATAGACGCGTGTGATCTCTGTTGAATTGGTGGGCAGAAAGTATTCTGCTTTCAACACATAGCCAGATGTAACTGATTCGAAATGTAAACCATCAACAGGTATACCGATACCGTCAATAAATTGTACACGTGTCGGTGTGGTGGGCGGAAAGATAAGCGATCTACTAAAGCGTTTCAGGTGACTATTGCTACTGTAACTGCTGGAAGCCGTAGCAGAAGACAGTAGAAACCATAGCCAAAGAGCTAAGCCAGCAAATGTTCGATCCATTTGGTTGAAGAACTAAACAAGAACTGGTGGCTTAAGAATTTTCACATCTCCAATGAAGCCCAATTCCCTCTAAACAGAAGTCAACTCACTTTCTTTCTTCAAACTTGCGGCTTCTCGTTTTGTTTACTTTCATTTAAAATTCAGTTCAATTAGCACTCATGTGAGAAGTGCCCTGATCTAGTTAAATCAAAATTAGTCGTTAACTAAAGACCATAAAAACATTTAAATACATGTGATAAAAGAAGAATTGAAGCATGAATAAAGAACCTTTTTTAGAAGAGAGAATAGCAATGTAAAGAGAACTCTAATAGACTTTATAGGAATGAAGTATGAGGCTTTAGTTTTAAAGTTTGTATACCAAAAGTAACGTTCACTAAATAAACAACGTAAATTTCCATTAAAAAGCTAATGTCTTCACTTTCTTGGCACATTAAATGCAGATATTAAATTACGAAAGACAGTTTTGGTTTACTTTTTTCCTCATTGTTTAAGAATAAACATCGTGTTCATCTGAAGCGGCTTCACCAAATCAGATGGACTAAAGAAAATATATTACAACTGTACTTTGGCACGTTTGTGGTTGTTTAACTAACCTAGTATATGACTAGAATTACAATCAGAATTACAATTGGAAATGATTCTGCGAACTTACGAATACCTCACGGCTTAGATTAATTCTTTGAATTGAACTTAGTACATTTTTTAAGCCTCTTATGAACATAAAAAAAATATATTTAATGTAGTTGGATTTTTATAATTAATTCAATAGACAGAAAAGATTTTCAGATTAAAGAAGGAGAGTTCTGATTTCAAGTGTCATTTAAATACTTAACAAGTTGTTAAAAAAAAAAGTCAAAACGACAGGAAAATGTTATTAAAAAGCTACTATTGGCAAAGAAATACATATAGTTTTTATATGAAAAGTGCCCCTTTTAGGTGGGTCTTAGACTAGAAACCCTTATAATATTGAGTTCACCTATTCATTAAAGTCATAAGCTTAAAACGAACTTCATAATATATAGACAAATTTCATGCTTCGATTAAATATTTCGTAACAAAATTTTTACCTTATTAACATTGGCTTGAAGATGAAGCTTATTTCTACAGAAATTCAAGTACTTATAGCTAACAGCATTCAATATTAGATACAATAACATTTGTGTCCAAAACAAATAAGTGAAATCAATTTACAAAGTACAAACAATTTGACCCAAAAATTTCAATCTAATTATGCATGGTCACTATGCGGGTCACTTTTGCCGAAAATTCAAATAAACAAAAGCCTTATATGCAAAAATGAAAACATAAAGAATACAGAGGAAAGAATAAAAAGATTCAGTTGAAACACACGTGCCTATCCGGAGTGTGTGTGTGTGTGTGGAAGGGAATTGACAATTGTGAGCCAAAGAGACAAAGAGTGAAAGTGGATTGAAGTGGCAATCAAATAATGTTAGGCCTTTCGACCTTTTCCAAATGAGATTAAACTAAAAGACCAAACAAAACCGAAAAGCAACTGCCGGCAGTATTAATTGAGGAGAGTGTGTGTGTGCTTGTTTGTGTGTAGATGTATGGGTGTGGGGTACATAAAGAACAGCTGTGTCCAAGAGAACGGAAAGGATACTAGGACAATGAAAGGTACCCTTAACTTGGCTTTACCGTGTTTAATTGAGTTTGCAATACCTGCCAGATTTTTTTTCTCCCCTCCCGCCATTCTTCCGCCTAGTTTGTGTGAGGCCAAACAAAATTGGCTTAGTTTTAAGTGTATGCCACCCCGCTGAGGGTGTATGTGTGTGTGTGTGTGTGAATGAGTGTGTCCAAGGTTCCGGTTTTACGCACTTTTCTGACATTTTGCTGGCCCAGACAGAAACTTAATTAAACCTCAGTCGCAAGCCTCGCTTCGTGTGGTTAAGCAAATGAATTTGTTTCTGATTCTCAGTTAACATTTTGTGACATTATAAATGTTGAAGAAATCGCTTCAATTGGCATTTTCGAATTGCAATTTACGATTGAATCTTAAATGAATATGTATACAATATTTAAGAATATATAAAAGCCTTTATCATTGAATTTTATGCCACAATCCTTTTTATATACGTTTTTTTTTTGCTTTAGTAAATTCATTTATTTCAATTGTTGTTGAAGCATCTGCCCCCATGAGCTGCCACAGATGCCGCCGTTGCCGTTGCCGTTGCCGCCAACAAAAACCGTAATCCTCTACTCACTATATTTGTATGTGACTGTGTGTGTGTGTGTGAGACGCAGTTTTTTATTGTTTCCGGCCGCATTCCAGCGGCGCTTTCGACAGCAACGGTGGGACCAATGCAGTTAGAAAATCTGTCAAAAATATTGAACCTTATTTTCCATTATACCAATTATTTCTATGTTTTTTAAATTTTTATTAAACCCTAAGTATTAGCCAGTCAAAAATTACGACTGTAGTTACAAAATGAAAACAAAAATAGTTGTAAGCTTTGCCAATCTGTTTTTGGCTTCATTTAGTTGTAATTCGCAACTTTATCGTTGAAGATATGATATGGAACTAAAAATGAAGTAAGTAAGTCGTCTCGCCGACTTAGGTATTTCATACACCAGTAAAGCAAATATTTCAACTTTATTAAACAAATGCATTTTCACATGCTTTTTACAAGCATAGCTAAGTATCTCGCTCACTGAATCATACGAGCACCCCAGCGCCCCCACCAGCCAACGGCCAACTCCGGCCTTATGGAAAAACGTTTATATGCATAACTCGACTGTTTTTTGTCCGATTTTGATCAAATTTTCTATTTTGCTAGATATTAGATATTAAATTTAAGTGTGCCAAATTTGATTGCATAAGGTAAAAAAATACGGGAGATAATCAAGTTTTTCAAATTACGGGGGCGGAAAAGGGCTTGGCAATATTTTATACATACAAAATGTGTGCATTTACTAAACGAATATACATACCAAATATGGTGTCTCTAGCTGGAATAGTTTTTGAGATAAACGTTTTTTTAAATTGCGGGGGCGGAAAGGGGCGTGGCAAAAATTTGAAATAAACTTGATCACTCTACATACTACACGAGTCTACATACCAAATTTGGTGGCTCTAGCTCTTACAGTCTCCGAGATCTAGGTGTTCATACGGACAGACGGACAGACGGACGGACGGACGACGGACGGACGGACGGACAGACGGACATGACTAGATCGACTCGGTTGTTGATCCTGATCAAGAATATATATACTTTGTGGGGTCGGAGATGCTTCCTTCTGCCTGTTACATACATTTTGGCGACTTTAATATACCATTTCACCCTATGGGTGTATGGTATAATAAACATGAACCGGCTTATACCCAAGATTTCACTATGCAAAGTGGCTAAACTGTTATGCCTAATTATATTAGACATTTGCCACTGTACATATTTAACTCCTATTTCTTGCCCATTTCTAACCCAATTGTCGGAATTGCTGAGCGCGTGTCTCTGTCTGCATAGCTTGTGCAACTTTCAAAACGGGGCCAAAGTTTTGTCTACATTCGTTTCATTTTATAACCCAAAACAACTACAACAACAACAACAACAGCAACCAAATACGTATAATAAATAAAACAAAACAAAAGCTTTTCAACTTTTTGCCGCCTTTTTTGTTTAGCATTTGAATGGCATCGTTATCACAGAGACAGAATGAGAGTGAGAGAGAGATAAAAGAATATTGAGTAAAAGAGACCAAATTCGCTAGTCTCTTGTCTTATTTTTACGAGTGTCTGCCAAATGGGCGGCAAGTCAGTTACGCCCACCACATCCGCACCCAACAGGCTGGCGCCTCCCTTAAACCAAAAAAAAAAAAAGAATTTACTTATTTGTCTATTTTAAAAGCCATTTCGTATAAATAGCAACAACAATCCAAAAGTGAAAGAGGGCCCGAAAAAGAACTGACATTGCCGTTGGCTTAAAGCAAAGGCAAAATGTAATAAAATTAGTCCTCAACTAAAAAAGAAGCAGCTGTATAAACAAATACCTGATAAAAATGGTGAAAGAACCCTTTTTTGATATGCCAAACTAATTTCTTGTTGCCTAACCCAAAACAATTGCTGCAGGCCCTAGACCTAAATCGCTACAATACTCTCACTCTCTCTCTCCCTTTTAACTCGAAATTAGCATAAAATGTTTTCACATTGTGACAATCAAGGAAATTCTCTTCCCCCTACCCTCAAAATGGAAATTTTTTATGAAATTTTATTATTATGTTTTGCATAATTTGCTATTTGAAGTTCTTCTAGCCAAAACTCTGCTTTAAGGACTTTTGGACTATTTACAGCCTCGCCGGCTAGTCATCATGTGATGGAAATCTAAGCCTCATATCTTAACTCTCCACTAACACCATTGCTGGGCCATATAGTCATATAATTTATGGCCCCCTCAAAACTATTGTTTCAATGTGTGTGGAAAAGTGCATACAACAAAATGCAAAAGTCGCGAGTTTCCTTAACTAGAAATGGTAAAATTAAAAGGCACCGACTAAACCATATTCTAACTATTTTCACAATACTTATATTGTTTTTTTTTTTTTCGTTTAAATAACAAAATAAGTTGCCATCAGGCCATTGTATATGTTATGTATCATTTAAAATCTAAAAAAAGCATTTCCCAACATTGTTAAACCTAGTATTCCTTAGATATGGTAACATTGTCATTACACATCAATAAACGGTCAGTCTAGCATAAGGTCTCAAGAAGAACACGCGTACCTCTCTACTGTGGACACAACATTAATGGCGACGAGGCAAAAAAGAAATTAAAACGTTTATCTACAATAATTGTGTAAAATCTACACTAGGCGGCATAAATATTTTGACGAAGAAAAAGTTGTGCATTTTGTTGTTTAACTTTTAAATTTCTTTATAGAAAATTATTATTTAATTTTCCGTATTGTGTATGGTTAATACAAACTTAAAAATAGGAAATTAAAATTTTTTTGAAACAAACTTAACAAAATTATAATTTATTTAATATTTTAGAGTATGGCATAAGTATTTTGGCAAGCTCTGTCATACTTAAAAAACATATTTTAGGCTTAACAAAATTAATTTAACTAGCTTATATTTAGTAAAATGTATAGCTTCAATTACTTTTTGGAGGCGTCGCGGCACAGAATCCACTAAAATTTGAAGGATTTCTGGAGATATCTCTTCCCATAAGGAAAAGAGCTCAGAAATCTTTTCTTCTCTGGTTTTGTTTAACGCTTCTGTTCTCTTGCGCTTCAAAAGAGACCAGACGTTTTCTATAAGTTTAGCGTTGGAACATCCAGATCTTTCAAAAAGTTGGTTATCATTTTCATTGAGGGTGGTCAGGTATTGGCCTTGGTTCATCGAACCAGAGATGGGAATGAAATCCCCCAGCCCATTATATGCCACACATCCCCAAAACATCACAGAGCCTCCACCATGGCTCATTTTTTGACAAACGGGACTCTTTTGTCTTTGCTCGATGGGCAGCTTTACAAATACTTTTTTTTTTGAAGAATTATACTCAAAGGAGCTTTCATCTGTCCACAAAACACTTCTCCAGAACTCCTTTGGTTTGTTTATATGCTTTTTTTGCAAATGCTAACCTTTTTAACTTGTTAACCTTTGAAATGAAAGGCACGTCCTTGGCTACAAATGTTCCGAACTCTCCTTCTTTCAAGCGCCGTCTGACTGTCCTCTCGCTGATTGACTTATTGGCTGTCAAATTCAGCAAATCGGCTGCTTTTTGAGGCTTCAGCAATACGTTTTTTTTAAATTCCCGTAGTAGGACTCGGTCATCAGTCAGGGTAGTTTTCCGTTTTGCGCCTGTTCCTTTTAAATTTTTCAACGAGTTATACTTTTTGTCCTTATATATTTGGTAGTGCACCGTTTGTCGAGACACCTGGTACTCTTTGGCAATGTCCACTATTTTTTTTCCGGCGTGAAAATTAGCCACAATTGCCGATCTAACCTCCAAACTTAATTCAGCCGTTTTACCCATGGTTTACAATATGCCTTTCTAAATTTTTATTTTTTCAGTATCTTAAATATTTATTAAATTTAAATTCATACGACTTTTGGTTCAAACGCGCTCAAAACTGAAATCACATGTGCAAAATGATTTCGTCAAAATACTTATGCCACGCAGAAATTTGATGTTCGCTTGCATTCTTATAAGCAGAAAGAGAATGCAAAAGCTAAAGAACTTAAAATTTGGCATGCACATAGCTGTTAATAGATTCTTTGTTTTGACATTCATTTTCGCACCGTTATTTAACGGTACTATGCATGGACAGCTTCAAGAGGCACAAAACGATTTCGTCAAAATATTTATGCCGCCTAGTGTATATTGACATGCTGTGGGATTATGTAGCAATTAATTGGCAATTCCGTTCAAGTGGCGTATAATTAATGCGATTAATATTATTTCAATGGAAATTATTCTTTCATTTTAATGATGCATAATTCGTGATAATTAAATTGTTCTTGTTCAATGTGAAAAGTTGTGTGGTAATTGAATGTGAACGATATCAAATGGCAATGGAACCAAAGAAAAATCATGTAAAACTATATGTGTATGTATTTGTTGAATTTGAAGGCAAGCCGGAGTTTCAAATGGCCAACGGATTGCTGACCTGCATCTTATATGCTCGGCCATTTTTAGCCACGGGCGTTGTCGGAGATTTGAAACGCATTCTATTTATGGGTCCTTCCTGAGCCATGGAAAGTTTTCTAACCTTTGTACGACGGTTTGAAAACCAGGCCTTGAGCTGCAACAAATGAAACATTCAATTACTACCTTATATATGCATTGTGTTGATGCTTATAGTTAAACTTACCTGACGATCAGTTAGCTGCAATTTCTCAGCCAAATGTTGACACTTTGTGAGGAACATATATTTGACAATAATGTCCCACACAACAACATGTAAAACCAACGCAATGAAAAAGATCATGCTTCGCAACATGTTGCTGCAATTAACACACGCAACATTTCGTTACGATACAACAAGTTCGATCGGACCACATACGACCAAACCAGCAATTTCGTCACAGCGGGAAGATGCGTGGGAGGCAGAAAGCAGAAAAATCAACGGCTGGAGAGCATACGCACAATAGAGCGGGTCTCCATGCTCCAATCCAGGGGTAGGCACAAACAGAGCCAGCTCAAACTGTCAATGTATGCGTGCTTTACACTGCGCGAATCGTATGTAAAGAAACGAATAAAAAAATTAAACTGCAAGTGCAAAAAGAATAATTCCGACGGCCGCTACCTGCAATAGGAAATATTTGAGTATGCCAAGCGGAATTTTCCCACAACCCTTTTTTACCGAATCGCCCTAAAAAACAAAGTACAGTCATGGGTCTTGGGTTGCTTTTACCTAAATGTTATAAAAATGTATATTTTGTATCGGCTATTATATATATTTTCATACTATACATATACATATGTGCATTCATGTATGTCTTACATTTATATTACATTATGCATGTTCGCTTATATTATAATATACTTTTTACCCTATAGGGACAAAATATAAATAATGGCAAAATATTTTTAAAGTTGCCATGTAAGAAAGTGAAGCATTAATTTTTCTGCGTGTAGCTGCGTAACAAAGCGACATAGTACATAGTACGTCAAAAGTCTGTGCGACACTAGCTGTTTTTTTACGCTCTCAACTTGTACTTCGTGCTCACATTGGCATGCACACAGACGGCCACACGAGCAATTGCCGAGCAAAAGTGCCCGCACGGGCTATGGGCGCCTACCTCTGCTCCAATCACAAGAGGGCATGGACCGATTAAGAGAGGGTATGCATGGAGAGCTGAGAATGCAGCAATACAGTCGCCGGTGGATGGAGCGCGCTCTATGAGACTGAACAAGCAGAGAGACAAAGAAGAGCCAAAGTGAGGGCGAAGCATGTGTGCATATCAAGCAAAGCCAATATCGTCGATCAAGTTCGAAGGGCAAAGGGGGTATGTGCAGGCCGAAGAAAGGGGGAATGGGGTATTGGGGAAGCCCTGTCTACGAGGCGAATAACGATGATTTGAGTTAATATCGAAGTAAATTAACTAAATCCAAATTAACAAAAATCAATATGATGCTCACAAAGTAAACGGCCAAATAAACAAAAATCAATATGTTGCTCACATAAAGTAAACGGCCATATAGAAGAGCAACCATGCAAACAAAATCGAGAGAACAAGCCCACAAGGAGAAGGACATGGGAGAAAACAGCGTCGCCTAGCAACGAGAGAGGACATGCGACCAGAGCAGAGAACTAAACCAGAAAAGGATGGAAGCCCGCATAGCAACAGAGGTGCTATTTGGGCAGAGCGGAGGAACAAGGACAGGAATTTAATGGGCGCGCAGCAGCCAGAAAGTGGATGCGGCTGCGCAAAGGACTTGTACGGGACTTTCAACACGCATAGCAACAGCGTGGATGAAAGCGATGTATAGCGGTATCGCAACAAGTGATTCTGGAGGCCCAGGAGGCCTATATAAGGCCTCTAAAAGGTTCCATTAAAATATACCTCAACTTTGGTATCAGAAAACAAGTTATTTAGTCCAAGTCTTCAGACCCCAGTTCCTTTGCTACACCCATGAATGCATCGCATTCCCATCTCCCCCCCCCCCCCCCCCACCCACCAAGTTTACCAAGAAGCGAAAAGGGGGGAGTTTGGGGTATAAGAAAGGTTCGTGCTGCCAGCGGTTTGTGTGGGACAGATTCAAGTGGTTGGCCACAGGGCCACTGACTGCAGTTAACTTCAATGCGAAAAAGGTGAGGGAGAAAAGTAAAGGCAAGTAAATAAATTCATTAAACGATTAGAATTCAGAGTCGTTTCTTTTTCTGTGCTGGAGCTTAAATATTCAGTTATCTGAATTACAGATTAAGTAGTCAACATTGTTTTAACCACAAATTAGTTTCTGCAAACTAATTAAGTCGAATAATAAAATAATAGCAACAGCAACCACTAGTATTAAGTGCCATTTAAATACATACCAAAGTGATATTGATTTTTAGAAATTAATAAGTGTAGAAGAACACTTATGAATCTCTACTAAATGTTTGGCATCCTTCATTTAAACCAAAATCTCTGCTGTGCGAGGCATTGACCACATTATAAAGCACTTTCACTTCACTAATTAATGCACAACCTGCAACTATCCTTGAAACTTGACCATGTCGGCCACATTAGTCTGCAATTTATGAAATGTTTCTATGATTTGGAAGTTTAACTAATTACACAAGGTACAAGTTACTTGACTTGAGAGGTAATACTCTCTTTATACATTTATTCTGTTTGGAAAGTTATTAATGTGTGAATATATGAAATCATTTATTGTAAATGGATTCACTTCACAAAGAATTTGGATATTCTTTCCATTCATGATGCATGCGGATTTGGCTTGCCTGTGAGAACGCCAAACCGTTGCCAATCTGCATTGATACTTGATAACTATAACTTGCATATAACACTTGTAAATTTTGAATACACTCAGTGTATTGGACCCTAATCACTGCCAAGCTTCAATTCCCATTTGTCCGATCGGGGTGGGGTGACGGGTTTTGGCGTATCAACAGCCTTGGGAGCATGACAACGATTACACCTCTGACGATACCAGAAATTCTTATTGAAAAGTAGCAGCATTCCCAGTCGGTCTTATGAATGTGCCAACGGCGAGCCACCCTCATGAAAGATGGTGAACCACTGAAAAGGGGTTCGGCTGCATACTCCGATTTGCAACGATTGCAATTGGAGCGCCAAACAAAATTGCTGTTGCGGCAGGACATGCAATACCAATTGTCACGAGCCGGTCTTCATTTACGGGGTCGACGTTGACGATTCTGCTGCTGCCGATCCTGTTGGTGTTCCCGATTGTTCGATGGAGCGAACTCTCGAGGATATCTATAGCGGATGCCACGACCCGTGCGCGTTGATAGATATGCCGGTAAAACCGTTATAGTTTTTTCCATAAATTTGCTGCCATTCAGGCATATAATGGCCATTTCCGCCATGAACGGACTTGTATATGTAATGGTCGCCTCACCCTTTGATCGTCCATTTTGCTTATTTTGTAAACAAAAATCCTTGGTTTACTCGCATGGTCGACAGCGATCATTCCCACGGAACTAAAGAACATGAGAATATCATTTTTCGTTACACTCAGACGCATGCCCAGCACAAAGATCGTCTCTGGTTCCAGTTCGAATCGCTCTTGCCCGAGCATAATGAACGGGACACCATCAACGGACGGTAATATATTTGGATTCATACGTGTCGGTTCCTCTGTCAAACTCCTGGCCAATAATATACTGAAGCTCATGGATATGCCAGTCTGTTGTCGATGATATTGTTGTTGTCGCTGTTCACCAATATCCATCGATGGCTGAACCACATTTCTGTTCATTTCGGCTAACCCGAAACGACTTGACCTCGAGCTCAATATCATGATTGAAGATGCCGCCATGATTGTGGCCGTTGCCATTGTGGTCACACTGTGGCGTCTACCCACGTCACGATGTCCACCAACGCGAATCCACAGTAGCTGCTTCTGCCCAATAACAATGTACCACGCGCATCTCCGCTGCCATCCTCGAACCTATATATTTCGCCAAAAGAACAGAAAGAACTAGCCGAACTGTTTAAATAATTTGGATGTAGATAAATTTGGTTTTGATGAATTCCGAAAAAATTTTGCGTGTAAAAGGGGTATGCATACATTATATTAACCGGGAAGTCCATGATGTGTAAAAGACGTAGAAAATAAAAAAAAAAAAAAATAATATGCCTTTTTTGAATCTGTGTGGATTCACGAACTGAATCCTATTGAATACTAAAAACGAATTGACTAACTACCCTGAACGCAGGTACTACATTGAAAAATCTGAGTGACATTTAAAATCTTTGATATTGTGACACACTAGAAAAATATGAAATTTAAAAATAAAGTAAAAGGGTGTTTGCCTTTAAAAATTTACAACAAAATTTATTAATATATCAATTTGAAAAGTTTTTTTGGTAAGCAATATATATACTTGTTCACTTTCATCCATTTTGCATGAATTATGTAAACTTTCCTTTAGATAAATTGACTATATTTTCTCTGTACTTGTTGAGGAACCAATTGTCATTTAACTTACATTGCTATACGCAGCAAAGCAAAGACTGATGAATGATCTTGCACATCTCACAATGCTTTTGTTTTTGTATTTTCTCTTAAGTTTTCTAGAATATACTGGCGCCAGTCTGGTATGCTCTGTCTCTGTCACTCTTTATAAACCTATATGACCTAAGTAGTTGCGTAAGAATTGAAATTTAGTAATAAGCAAGCAAACGAACGATCCAGACGTGTTCTGGCAGTGGCAGACACAGTTCAGTAACATTGAAGAAAAAATAAATTTAAGTTCTTATGAGATATTAAACACAGTGGTTTATTGTTCATCATAATTTGGTCCTTCGAGCCGGATCGTTGGGCATTGTTTGTTTGCTACTCATTGCTTAATAATTTGTTGCAACGTGGTTGCAATTAATTGTTAACCTCAAAGTTAGTAGTCGATAGTTCTGGCCTACTATCGAATAGACAATCGCGTGCTTATTGGAAAAAGCGCGGACAAACGGTGGCGCCACTCGCCTATCGGTATCTGTTATCGATATAAACGACGAGATCGTGAGGGAACACATCTCTGGGAGAAACACGCGTCTTGAAATTTTTGGTCCACACAAGCAGTGGAAATTTCTTGACATCTCATCATGGAGGAAATGAAAATATTCATAAAGGCCAGAGGGAGATTGAAGACAACCATTACCCGCATATATGGATATGCAGAGAATCCTGCACAGGATGGCGACGTTTGGCGACGACAATTGACACCAAATTGGAAACTTTGTCCAATGCGTGAAACGAGTTCGTGAAGTCTGGCGACGAATTGGCCAAATACGACAAACTAGAGGGTTATGTGGACCCTACCGAAGACTTCGAGATATACGAGGAGAAATATGAAAGCGCAAATGCCCGCCTTAAGGCTTTACGAGCTACCTTGGCTACGTCTGGCAAGTTGGAAGAAATCGTCGCGGCTGGCAACGATGGTACGCTCTTCCAAGGAATTCTGCAACAAATGCAAAATCAACAGCAACAATTACAACTCCAGATACAGGGTCAAATGGAACACCAGCAACGTCAAATGGAGCAGCAGCAACTATTGGTTGAGCGATTGCTCTCGCCACAGCAATCTTCGTCGTCGTCAGGCTCACGGTCGGTTGCAACACCGGCAACAAGAGATTGTGAGTTACCGAAAATCAACATCAAGCCCTTCGGTGGAGATTACAAGGAATGGCATGCCTTTAAAGACCTGTTTGGGAGTACCATTGACGGAAAGACAACTTTGACGAATATCCAAAAGTTTCATCACCTGAAGTCATGCGTCATAGGAGAAGCAGCGATACTCATCCAACATTTGCCCGTAGTGGATGCAAATTACGACTTTGCATGGAAATCATTGAGTGATAGATATGAAAAGCCCCGTTACTTGGTGAATTTACTAATGGACACATTCACCGCCTTGCCAAAAGCTGTTGGGCAAAAGTCATCATCGCTACGAGCTCTGACTTGCGGAGCCAGTGATGTTATTCGGGCTTTAGACGCTTCTGGACAAACGGGCCGTGACTGTTTGCTCATATACTTGCTCATCAACAAGGTTTATGAGGCTACCCGACGTGAATGGATCGACAAAAGCCAGGATATTGAAAATCCTACCATTGAAGAGTTGCTCAAGTTTTTGGACTCACGATGCGATCGCCTTGAGCTCAGTCAAGTTATCGATCATGTAGCGAGCAAACCGAGGGATGAAAAAGGAAAAAAGCAAGCACGCACTATGCTTGCCATTACAGGTAATTGTATGAAATGTCATAGTACTGAGCACATACTGTCGGCTTGTCCTCAATTCCAGAGCTTGACTGTCAAGCAACGTTACACCTTTGCGAAGGAGAAACATATGTGTTTTAATTGTTTGAGAACTGGACATGGAGTAAGCGCATGTGGCTCGAAGTCTTCTTGCAAGTATTGCAAGCGCCGCCATCATTCTATGCTGCATTCTGAAGGCCATTCTACACAGGCCAGGCTTCTGAGGTGTCACCAGCGGCATCAGCGATAGCAATGATGAATGTTACCAGACCCAGTAAGCCAAATGGCCAACGAAGAAGCACTCTACCTACTGCATTGGTACACGTCCGAAATTCTCAAGGAGCCTTGCTGACGTGCCGTATTTTATTGGATAGCGCCTCAGACTTGTCATTCATTTCGGAACGGTGCGTACAGACGTTGGGGCTTGCACGTTCGCCATTTCGAGTTGCCACATCGGGCATCTCAGACGTCAAGGCGGGAATAACCAGAGGTTTCTGCTCTCTTCAGATGATGTCTCGTGTGTCGAGTCATTGCATCGGAGTTTGAGGATTCCCCATTTGAGGTACTACTCGGAAGGACATCATCTTGGATCAGACTGGTTCGAGTTGTCGCATATGTATTCCGCTTCGTTCATCGAATCAAATCAAGCAAGTCTAAATATTCAGGACCTCTAAAGTTCGATGAAATCACCAGAGCAAGGAAGTTTTGCCTACGGCAGGCACAAAATCAATTCAATGACGATAGACAGCTGCTTTTAAGGAAGCAACCTGTGGAGCGACGATCAATTTAAGCAAACTATCTCCCTTCGTTGACGAAGATGGAATTATACGTGTGGGTGGACGTTTGGAAAGGTCGCAATTGCCTGCAGATGCCAAGCATCCAGTAGTTTTGCCGAAACAACATCGCCTTGTGGAATTGCTGCTGAAACATGAGCATAAGGTCAATCTTCATCCAGGAGTTTCAGCAATGTTTGTAATAATTCGCCAGAAATATTGGATCATGGGCGCACGAAACCTTATTCGACGTATCACACATGAGTGTTTAAACTGTTTTAGACAGCGCCATCGCACAGCAAATCAGTTTATGGCCAATTTACCGGCTGTTCGAGTGCGACAAGCCTTTCCATTTGACCATACTGGATGCGATTATGCTGGACCTATCTTGTTGAAGGTTCACAAGGGACGAAACCCCAGGAAGGAAAAGGGCTACATTTGCCTGTTTGTATGTATGGTTACTTCAGCTCTTCATCTGGAGCTGGCCACTGATCTCAGCACCGACACATTCTTGGCGGCATTAAAACGTTTGATGGCTCGTCGTGGGAAGTGCTCCCAAATGTATAGCGATAACGGGCGCAACTTTGTTGGTGCAAAACGTGCACTAGACGAAATGGTACAGCTTCTCGCTTCACGCGAGCACAATGATGTCGTTTCAAAATTCAAGCAATGCTTCAAGGATTTTGGAAGCGTTGTCATCAAGAATACTTGACATCGCTACAACAGCGCCCGAAATGGACCAACAAGTTACCAAACATTGCGATCGGTAATCTTGTACTGATCAAGGACTCTAACGCGCCTCCATCGGCATGGCTCTTAGGATGGGTAACTCAGGTGTTCACCGGAGATGATGGCCTCGTCAGAGCGGTTCAGGTTCTCACCAAATCAGGAGAAGTCACTCGCCCTATCACGAAGATTGCAGCCCTACCGGGTTCAGAAACGGAGTTTCAGGGGGGGCGGGATGTTGAGGAACCAATTGTCATTTAACTTACATTGCTATACGCAGCAAAGCAAAGACTCATGAATGATCTTGCACATCTCACAATGCTTTTGTTTTTGTATTTTCTCTTAAGTTTTCTAGAATATACTGGCGCCAGTCTGGTATGCTCTGTCTCTGTCACTCTTTATAAACCTATATGACCTACGTAGTTGCGTAAGAATTGAAATTTAGTAATGAGCAAGCAAACGAACGATCAAGACGTGTTCTGGCAGTGGCAGACACAGTTCAGTAACATTGAAGAAAAAATAAAGTTAAGTTCTTATGAGATATTAAACACAGTGGTTTATTGTTCATCAGTACTTAAAAACTAAAAAACAACTAAAACAAAAATCCTCTCTTATTTGCCATTTTGCGCTTTAGTGCCTACTTATGCAAGTTCGCTTTAGCGCAAAGTGGAAAAGTTGAGAGGAAAATTGATTCATAATTTTTGTGCATTTTCCCTGTAATCAGCAAAGTTTTCAGTATAAAATGAGCTGAATATAAATAATCGATAAGGTTAATAATTTCATAAGTAGAGATAAGACTGCTTGCAAAAAGCATCAGAAAATTTAACAAAAGGAATCACTTTTCACAACAAAACAGAAATTGTATGGAGTAATCACAAAAGTTGGTTATATATATCGAATTTAAGTCATATCTATATAATTTACAATAAAAGTGAAGTAATTTTAACTCAGCTTCTTTCTTTAGTCTCTAAAATAATGAAATTTTTAAAAAAGCTTTTTTAAGTGATATAAACAAAATTGTGAGGGGGTTTACTTAGATTCATTCAACACTCTGTAAATAAGAGCTGTCAGCATATTTCTCTTTTATTTATCAGTTGTGGCAGACAGAACCGCAATCCGTTGCCATTTTCAATAGAGGGAAATTGTGGCATGTTGTTTACTATACAACAAAAATAGGAAAAAAAGGAGTGCATATGTATTAACTGTCACGAAATCGATACGATATCAACATGGTAGCCAATTGGAAGGTATACTGTCTCTCTCATCACCTACTTCAACTTGATTCCTTTATTCGATGGATGTGCTCTACTGGAGGATGTGCTCAAATACATATTGTAGTTGTGGAAAGGGGCGGAGGGATTGCTCTGTGTGTGTGCCACAATGCGATACAATTTAGATTTAGATGCTTTGTCTGATTTATTTGTATTGAACGTGGGGCGTGTTGCCGACGTCTAAGTCATGATTGTCAACGTGTCTTAATCTGAGTCCTAATGCTGTCTGCCAAAAGGTGCTTCAAAATTCGATAATCTCTTTGGCAGCAGCAGCGTCTTTAAGTTGTCGTTGCCTTTAATAGGCATTAGTTTCCATCAAATAAACATAAATAAAAACATAAATATATGTGAGTTGAGTGGGCTTACTCTACTAAGTTTATTACAAAATAAACAAAAACATTAGGAATATTTGAAATAAGCCCGCTCCTCGTCTCAGTGAATTTCCCCGATAACCAAATTTGGGCACACTAAAAGCGTATAATACGCTAAGGCGGGGTACGGGCACACTCTCTTGAATATAGTCAATAAGACCGCATGTGCACTTAATTTGAAAATAAATAAAATCCGGAAATATAAAGACAATCCCAAGGGATTAATTACTTTAAAAAGTAGAGAGTTTACAAATCAGGTGTGGAGTTTGCCCTAAAGAACGTATTTTCATGAAATACACCGAGATCATTAAATTAAACAAAACCGCATTGTTGGAGTTGCTAGCGGCCAAGGAAGTACCTTGTGACAAAGAAGCGTCAATTTACCAATTGCGAGCATTGGTAAAACAAGTCATGGCACAGAATCAGTCTGGAGAGAGTGATGTACCCGAAGAGCAGGCAGTCAGCCCAGCAGTGTCTGCAAATGTGCTTGCCGGACAACTTGTGGATGTTGGTCAGCCTCTTATTGAGCAGCGCGGCGTGGGAAACATTGAGCAGCCAAGTACACCGGATCAAGTGGGTGCTAACCAGTCGCCGACGATGTCTCGTGAGACCTCTGTAGGACCAGACGCGAACGTGCATGTTCGTGAAAGCGCACAAGCGAGCGAAACCGACAAAATGTCTTCGATTCTGAGTAGTATCGAATTGTATACAGCACGTAAAAACCTAGCGGAGCTAAAAACACGTGTTATGGAGCTGGAGGAGAACTTAAGCGGACCGGAATATAATTGCCGCATGAACTTGAAAGATGTCGAAACTACTGTACCTAAATTCTCTGGGGATGGTGATCTGTCCATTCACGTATGGATTCGTGAGCTGGAGAAAGCAGCAAGAGTGTATGTACTGAGTGATGCCCAATGTTGGTCGTTGGGCAACCGACTGCTGGAGGGATCTGCTAAAGCATACATGACATATGAAAAGACTACAACCTGGAGCGAGCTGAAGGATGCCCTTGTGAAGGTATTTGGCCTACAAATGACAAACTACGAGATTGCTAACCAGATGAGGAAGCGCTCAATTGGCAAAGGAGAGTCACTCTTGCAGTATTTTATCATTATGCGAAATATTGCTCAGCAGGGCAATTTTGAAGACACCGATGTGGTCAAATACATTGTTGACGGACTACAAGATCGAACCGGATTGTCAGCTCCTTTGTATTATTGTACTTCTCTGAATGAATTGCGAGAGAAGATGATGCGTTTTCAATCAGTTCAGCCACCAGCCAAAAACTACGTTCCTCAGGCTCGTCAGACTTCAGACCGTGCGCAGGCCATTACGCCTGCTGCAAAGGATAAGAGATGTTTCAATTGCCGCCAGATTGGTCACTTAATGTTTGACTGTCCACGCACGGAGAGACCAAAAGGAAGTTGCTATCGGTGCTTCAAAGTGGGCCATCAGTCCCGGAATTGTCCAATGCGAACCCAGATCGCCGCCATGAGCTCTAGTGAAGACCCGGACACCATTGATGATAAGTCATTTATTCAATTAGTAAGTTTAAGAATATCTTGTAAAGGGGGATGCACTGATGTAAATAATATTTTTGCCCTATTAGATTCCGGAAGCACAGTAAGTTTTGTCAGTAGAGCGTTGATGCCGCATTTAGATTGCGATAAATTAGTTAAAAGTTCTTTTCATGGACTGAGCGGTGGCTCTATTCTGACTTTTGGAACAGTCAAATGTTTAGTTCTGTTTTGCAAAAAATATTATGAAATTCAATTTTTAGTTATTCCCGATAATATTATGCCGACGCAACTACTTCTTGGTAGAGACGCCTTGAATAAAATAGGTCTTAAGTTCTCATTGATTGAAAATGTAAGAAAGTATGAAAAGAATTCTGCATCATTAAACAGTACCATTGCTTTTGTTTACAAATCCTTCTGTGCATCCCTGTTTACTAAATATCCTAAGCATAATACCATTAGTAATAACACCACTGATCTAGATAATAATTGTAATAACCCTAATAACCCTTTCGAGAATGGCTAACAGAGTTGCAAACTGTTTGTGCAACGCTGTCAGATACCGGGAATACTACTGTTGGCAGTGAATTTGGATTAGGCGCGATGCGTGAGTGCCGAGACATTGTGCATGAGCATTACATTGACCGATTTTCAATTAATTACGGGTTGCCTAAATATATGATGAGAATATGTCTGACAGATACAACACCATTTCATAGTAGTCCTAGAAGGTTATCATATTATTAAAAAGAGGAAGAGGTTGTTAGCCAATAATGTAATCCGACCAAGCAACTCCCCCTATGCGTCCGCCATCGTCCTAGTGCGAAAAAAGGATGTCAATATACGAATGTGCGTTGATTATCGAGGTTTAAATAAGAAGACTGTGAGGGATAATTTTCCATTGCCTTTGATAGAAGATTGCCTAGAAAACCTGGAGAGCAAGACCGTTTTCTCCGTCATAGATTTGAAAAGTGGCTTTTACCATGTAGGCATGGAAGAGGATTCAATTAAATACACAGCATTCGTTACACCCGATGGGCAGTTCGAATATCTGAGAATGCCTTTTGGTCTAAAGAACGGACCAGCTGTATTTCAGAGATTTACATCGAACATACTTAGTGATATGATTAGAGATCGAGAACTTGTAGTATATATGGACGACATTATTCTTGCCACCCGCACCGTAGATCAGCATCTTAAGTTGTTAGCAAAACTGTTAGATCGTTTTATTCAGTACAATTTAGAGCTCAATTTGAAGAAAAGCATTTTCCTACAGAAGAGCATAGATTATTTAGGATATGAAGTCAGTGAAAAGGGAATTTTACCAAATAATACACATTTAAAAGCTATTCAAGAATACCCAGAACCACTTAACAGCAAAGCCCCACAATCGTGCTTAGGCTTATTCTCTTATTTTCGCAAATTTGTTCCGAATTTCTCCAGCATAGCTAAACCGTTAACTGAGTTGCTTAAGCAAGGTGGTCCATTTCCGATGAACAAAACCGCTAAAAATGTATTTCTTACATTAAGATCCGCCTTATCCAGTCCGCCCGTATTAGCTATCTTTAACCCTAACTACGAAACTGAGTTGCATACTGACGCCAGTTCAAATGGCTTTGGTGCCTCTTTGATGCAAAGACAGACTGATGGCAAAATGCATCCAGTCTCTTATTATTCCCGAAAGGCGACAGCCGCCGAGTCCCGTTATCACAGTTTTGAGCTTGAAACTTTGGCCATAATATATGCCGTGCGCCGATTTCGCGTTTATTTAGAACACAGACCATTTTTGATCGTTACCGATTGTAATTCATTGGTCCAAACCTTGAGTAAAAAATCAATAAATCCCGGCATTGCGCGGTGGTCGTTGGAATTGGAAAACTTTGATTATACCATTGCTCACAGACCCGGTTCAAACATGGGCCATGTAGACGCATTAAGTCGGCAAACCGAGTTGTTAGAGAATATTGTAGAAGGTGATTTTGATCCTTGCGATTTATTAATGAAGAGAGACCAGAATGCCCCAATTGAACCTTGTGAACCGCATATTACTTTTGAGGAAAGTTGCGTTAAACCGTGTGAGTCTGGTAGAGATTTGACCAAGCTGTGTGCCATTCAAGATGATAGTTGCGTTGAATCATGTGAGTTAGTTAAACCGCCTGAGTTTGAAAGCGATTTTATAGAACGGTGTGGCCCCTCAGAAAAAAATGAGTTTAGTAGAGATTCGATTAGACCGTATGCCGTTTTAGAACAGAGTTGTTCCGAATCGTGTGAGATACAACCTTGTGAGATAAAACCGTTTGAGACAAAACCGTGTGAGATAGACCTGTGTGAGAAAAAGGACCGTTTGGGACAAACCCGTGTGTTTACCGTGTGAGCTATGTTTAGAAAAAAGTCGGCTAAAACTGGTTAAGAATAAACCTTGCGTTTCTTTAAATGAAAGTTCTGTTGATCCGAGATTGAGTAACCAAATCGAAAGAAGGGACCAGCTCGATCGAAATGAGTCGGCAAACCTGGTTGGTGTAGTGGGTGCATCTCCGCAAGATGTTGATTTATTATTGCAGTCAGAACAAATAAGAGATCCGGATATCCGTAAACTAAGAGAAAATTTAGAAAAAGGCAATGATGTTAGATTTGAGTTAATAGATGGTATAGTGTACAAAAGAAATGCTAAGGAAAGACTGTGTTTGTATGCACCGGCTCGCATGCAAGGGGAATTAATAAGAAGGTGTCACGAGAAACTAGGTCACTTAGGCGTTGAGAAATGTGTAAACAATTTGAAAGAAAAGTACTGGTTCCCATTAATGAATCCAAAGGTTGACTCGTTTATAAAAGATTGTCTGCCGTGTATTCTACATAGTGTTCCAAGAACTATACATAATAGAACCTTGCATAGTATTCCGAAAAGTCCGATTCCATTTGATACTATCCATGTTGACCACTTAGGTCCCTTACCGAGTGTTACATCAAAAAGAAAGCACCTTTTGGTAGTGATTGACGCATTTACAAAGTTTGTCAAATTGTATCCCGTAAATTCCACTAGTACCAAAGAAGTAACCGCCGCGTTAGAAAAATATTTTGATTATTATAGCCGACCAAGAAGAGTTATATCCGACAGAGGTACGTGTTTTACGTCGTTTGAGTTTGCTGAGTTTGTAGAAAATCGAAATATTGACCACATTAAAGTAGGGACTGCTGCCCCTCAAACCAATGGGCAGGTCGAACGTGTGAACCGTGTGTTGACCCCAATGTTGGGAAAGCTGTCAGAACCTTTAGCCCAAGCCGATTGGTATAAATTAGTTAATCGTGTCGAGTTCGCTATTAATAACTCAGTGCAGTGTAGTACCGGTAAAACTCTGTCAATGTTGTTGTTTGGTTGCGATCAGCGAGGCCCCTTAGTAGACGAATTAACCGAGTATCTTGACGAGAAATTTAGTTCAGAAAACCCCTGTAACCTTGAGGCCACTAGGCAAGAGGCAAGTGCGAAAATTCAATTATCGCAGGAGCGCAATGAAAAGCAGTACGCGTTAAGGCATAGGGCACCATTATCCTATAGAGTCAATGATTTTGTTGCCATTCGCAATGTAGTCAACCCTCTCTGTTGCCGCCGAAATTCGCTAACTGCCCAGCAGACCCGACGCAGCCACCAATGGGTTAACCCATATCACTCATTCTCTTTCATTTTCATACTTATACTTAAGCGCCAGCCTACGTGCTGGGAAATTAACCGTTGCATCTTGCGCTTTAAGCTTACATGTTAGGTTCTATGCTTGCTAAGCGGCGGACAGAACAGTTTGGTTACAACCGCGAGTAAGGGCGATTAATTTATAGCGGCTCGCTTACAATCAAACGGCTCGCTTACAATCATAGCAGCTCTCAAACGGCTCGCTTACAAACGGCTCGCTTACAATCATAGCGGCTCGCATAATAACGACTCGCATACGGCACACACACCATACACACCCCATTAGCATAAGAAATACACGTGGAAGAAATAAATGAAGTATCAATGAAGTGAAGTTTCTTGTGGGCCCGCTAAAACATCGAACCTTAGCGCCAAACTCAACAATTCTATAAATTAATGGCAGGAATTAACTCTATAAATTAATTCTATAAATTATGCCAGGAATTAATTCTATAAATTAATTCTATAAATTACGCCATAAAGGCAATGAATTAATTCTAAAAATTAATTCTACAGATTAATTCCATAAATTAATCTTACAGTGGTAAACCACTAAATGAACCTGAAAAGTTAATTATTTAACTCAACTCGACGGGTCAACCCACGGTTCTACATGCCAATCATATAGAGGTTAACCTCGATGATTGCATAACCAATCACTAAATTGTGATACATAACCTCAACGGTCAACCGTTTACGACCTACATAGGTCACATAACTAATCAACATCGCTTAAAAGTATAAACTCATTGGTAAACCATGGCAACAAAAGACTTATCAAGTGGAATATATCATTGCAAGAAATGCATGCAGGAAGACAATGACCGCATGGTGCAATGCAACCGATGCTGTTCCTGGTATCATTTCGACTGCGTTGGAGTAATAGACGAGAAATCTGAGAACAGCTGGAACTGCGACTGCGTCAACGTGTCATCGGAAGTCATCACAACCATATTGAGCAACGCCCTGCCAAAAATATTCCCGGACACAGCTAGGACGGCTGTTCCTATTTTTACTTCTGCCAAACAAAAAGCGATGGTCACACACTCAGCTGTGCGTGACACGTGGCATTACGATCACGAGGCACCGCAGCTGCCGTTCCTAACCTCAAACAACACGCGTGCTACGACACGCGAACAACCGCACCTAAGTGCTACGCCGATGGCTCCCTGGAATTTCACAAATACTCAAACCAGGGCTGCATCGTACTATCCAGAAAGTAAAGTGCGGATGGAAATAGACCTAAACACAGCAATACCAAGCGCGGCACAACTTGCAGCCCGTCAAGCGATACCGAAAGAGCTTCCAACATTTGATGGCAATCCTCAGAACTGGCCTCTATTCTACAGTAGTTTTCAGACAAATACGGAAATCGCTGGGTATACGAATGCAGAAAATCTTATGCGGCTGCAAGCTAGCCTGAAGGGAAAATCACGTGAGTTAGTTCAATCCAAACTCCTGTTACCAGCAATGGTCCCTGAAATCATACAAACATTACGTATGTGTTTCGGTCGGCCAGAGCATATTTTGCACAACTTACTGGAAAAAACGCGGCAACTACCCGCAATAAAAGATAAGCTTGAACCACTTATCGAATACGCACTGTGTGTACGAAACATCTACTCAACGATGGAAGCATGTGGACTCACAGGTTACATGCAAAACCCAATGCTCGTACAAGAGCTACTAGAGAAACTCCCCACACAATTGAAGCTGCAGTGGGCAATGTTTCCCAAAGACACTAAGGTACCATCAATGGAATCTTTTAGCAAATGGATCTACGACATAGCTGAAGCAGCAAGCCAGGTAACATCGCCGCTTTACCATAAGAAGAGCGGAAGCCTAAATCATCACACAGAGGCACCTAAAGAGCAGGTCAAGGAAATTACGTGCGTCGTATGTAACGAACCTGGGCACAAAATACACAGCTGCCCATCGTTCAAAGCCACGCCACATCAACGAAAGATGTCTTTTCTGAAAAATCACAAGCTCTGCCAACAATGCCTAAACCGTCATCACCAAAAGTGCCAACGTGAAAAGGTTTGCGGCATACGAGGCTGCCGAAGCAAACATCACCCATTGATCCATGAGATGCAGCCGATGCCAGAGGCTGCGAAATCCAGCAGTCCAAACAGACCAGCTATGGTCACCAACGTGCATACGCCGGAGGGCAAGCACACCCAACGATCCAGAGAGTCTGGCTCAACATATTTCCGTGTCATTCCAATACAAATCATCAATAAAACGAAAGTCACTAACACTTTTGCATTTCTAGATGAGGGATCGGCACTAACGCTCATCGACAACAAGGTCAAGGTTGCCAATCCACATAATGGCAATCAATTCTACTTGGAAGAGGTTCACAGTGTAGATACCCTGGATCTACCTGTACAGTCTATCGACAGGGGTTCTCGCCAAAGAATTCCCCCACCTAGCGGGACTACCGATAGCATCATACACCAACGCACGCCCAAGCCTCCTAATAGGCACAAATAACTGGAACCTCGCCGTACTCCTTAAAATCAAAGAGGGGGCATGGCACCAACCAATAGCGTCAAAGACGCGACTGGGATGGGCACTACAAAGCTCCACGCCATCAAGGACCACTAGAGCTAATGTCAGCGCTCACATGTGTGGATGCCGAGACGCAGACGCCAAGCTGCATGAGATCATCAAACAAGCGTTCTCATTAGACGCTACCACAGCAAAACCGCTATCATCACCAGAAGAAACTCAAACTCCAACCAGACTTGAATCTACTACCGCCTTGAAGAACGGCAGGTACGAGGTCGGTCTAATGTGGAAAGACCCTGAAGTTTTATTACCTGATAGCTACGCAAACGCACTAAAACGGCTTAAATGCCTACAAAAGCAATTTTCCCGACAACCACAGTTGAAGGAGCAAATCACCAAGCAAATCGAAAACCTCGTCGAAAAGGGCTATGCTCGCATGCTGACGCCGGAGGAAATAGCTGCACCAAACAGACGGACATGGTATGGTATAATAAACCAGAGACGGTCCGGCTTGTATGGGACGCAGCCGCCCAATCCAGCGGCAAGGCCCTGAATGACTACATCTGGAGTGGTCCAGATCTCCTAAACTCCCTGTTTGACCTCTTACTCTCATTCCGAGTGGGACGAGTGGCGATCTGTGGCGATATCGCCGAGATGTTCCACCAGATCCGAGTGAGACCAGCAGACACCCATGCGCAAAGGTTTCTGTGGTTCGACAGCAAATCCGAGAGGCAAGAGCCTAACGTCTATGTTATGGAAGCGCTTACTTTCGGAATCAATTGCGCACCCTGCATTGCACACTTTATTCGTGACAAAAATGCAGATCGATTCTGCCAACAGTACCCTCAAGCAGCACAAGGCATGAAGGAATACCACTACGTGGATGATTTTATATACAGCGGCGACAACTACGTGGAAGTCGGAAACATCGCAACTCAAGTCAGAGACATCCATGCAGCAGGTGGTTTCCACATACGCAATTGGTCTTCAAACTCAAAGGAGGTCCTACGAATACTAAAGAGCGATTCGCTACTTCCCGAAGCTGTCGAAATTACCGCAACAGAAAAGGTACTCGGCTTATATTGGATGCCGAACTCCGACGTATTCACATTCATCTGCAAGTTCGCCAGGCTGAAGCGCAACGTTTTAGACAGTGACAAAACACCAACCAAACGCGAGCCCTTGCAAGTACTTATGTCAATGTACGACCCACTCGGCTTCATCTCATGCTTTACAATAGAGCTGAAAATCCTACTGCAAGAAGTCTGGAGAAGCGGCATTGGTTGGGATACTGGTTTGCCCGACGCATTGTTACCCAAATGGATACGATGGAAACGGATCCTTACAACAATCGCCGGATTGACCATCCCGAGATGTTATTTCAACAGCAGCGATCAAGTCCATGATGTCCAGTTACACACGTTCGTTGACGCCAGCGAATTGGCATACGCAGCAGTCTGCTACCTTCGGATACGCCAGGGGGAAAGAACCTACCTCAGCTTCGTGGCCTCCAAGGCGAAAGTGGCACCGTTGAGTCCACTATCTATACCAAGGATGGAACTGCAAGCCGCAGTTATCGGAGCAAAGCTGAGTAACCGAATCCAACGCAATCCAAGTTTGTCAATTAACTCGAGTTGTTATTGGTCCGACTCAAAGACTGTTCTCAATTGGCTTCGTATGGATCCACGAAAGTTTCAGCAATTCGTCATGCACCGCGTGGGCGAAATACTGGAATTCACAAACGTTAGCCAATGGAACTGGGTTCCAACCAACCTTAACCCTGCAGATCTTGCTACTAAAACAAACAACGCCAATAAATATAAAACTTGGCTACACGGTCCAGACTATTTGCTGCAGGATCAACACGAGTGGCCAAAATGCGATGATTTGGGGCCACCAAACAATGCTGAAGTCAGGCATAACATACTCTTCATCGACAATTCGCCGATGGAGCTAAAACTTAACGCGGAATATTTTTCCGACTGGCGCAGGCTATATCGAGCTTTAGCGCGCTTTATTCTCTACATTGAGAAACTGAAAGCGAAACAAAAGAAGGCATCGCCACCTACAGAGGTGTCTTACGAGATGATTCAGCAGGCACGCACACTCCTACTGCGGCATGCGCAGTCATCTGAATTCAACCCAGAAATTCGCAACTTAACGAGAGGTAAACCTTTAAAACAAATTCTAAACTCATATGTTTGAATATCTTTCTAGATGAAAACCAGCTCCTACGTACCCGAGGGCGAGCAGAAAACCTAAACGGCCAAAACCAAATACTGCTCCCATATGGGCAACACATTACTCGGCTCATAGTGAACTGGTATCATCAGGAAATGCACCACACATCCCATGAGACGTGTATTAACAGGATTCGAGGCATGTTTTACATACCACGCCTACGAGTCTTATACAAAGGCATGCGGAAGTCTTGCCAACGCTGTAAAAATGATAGCGCCATGCCTGTTCCACCGCAAATGGCTCCCCTGCCCATCGCCAGGCTGGCTGCCTACCAACGTCCCTTCACTTACGTCGGTATCGACTACTTCGGGCCCTTCTTGGTTGCTGTAGGACGGCGAAGCGAAAAAAGATGGGGCGTTATTTTCACCTGCCTAACCATACGGGCAGTGCATATAGAACTGGCGTGCTCTTTGGACACTGCATCGTGCATAATGTGCATCCGAAACTTCATCAATCGGCGCGGGACCCCGAGAGAAATTTACAGCGACAATGGCACTAACTTCAAAGCTGCTGAAAAGATTATCTGTGACAAAGCGCAGACGATCAACTTCAACGCCGTGCAACCGGCGTTCGATGACATTAAATGGAAATTTAATCCACCAGCCGCTCCTCATATGGGGGGAGCATGGGAGCGACTTGTTCGTTCCGTCAAGACTGTACTCTACGCAATCTGCCCAGCGAGAAAATTCACCAGCGAGGGCCTACAAAGCGCACTCTGGGAAGTGGAATTCATCCTAAATTCCAGACCGCTTACTTTTGTCTCTCTGGACAGCAAAGACGACGACCCCTAACCATCTACTACTAGGATCAGCAGGCGAGGAAAATGGTTTACGAAGAGACCACCAATAGCAGCTGGAGACGTCGTTGTAATATTGGACGAGACTCTGCCCCGAAATAGATGGCCAAAAGGTATAGTCGAGCAAACAATCCTGGCCAAAGACAACCAGGTGCGTCGAGTGATCATCAGAACTGCCAACGGGACTCTTCAACGGCCCGAGGCTAAAGTAGCTGTATTAGACGTCGGCTGTTTTGGAGCAAAGCAACCCCCTGAAGAGAGCAGCTTTACTGGGGGGGGAATGTTGCCGCCGAAATTCGCTAACTGCCCAGCAGACCCGACGCAGCCACCAATGGGTTAACCCATATCACTCATTCTCTTTCATTTTCATACTTATTCTTAAGCGCCAGCCTACGTGCTGGGAAATTAACCGTTGCATCTTGCGCTTTAAGCTTACATGTTAGGTTCTATGCTTGTTACTAAGCGGCGGACAGAACAGTTTGGTTACAACCGCGAGTAAGGGCGATTAATTTATAGCGGCTCGCTTACAATCAAACGGCTCGCTTACAATCAAACGGCTCGCTTACAATCGTAGCAGCTCTCAAACGGCTCGCTTACAAACGGCTCGCTTACAATCATAGCGGCTCGCGTAATAACGACTCGCATACGGCACACACACCATACACACCCCATTAGCATAAGAAATACACGTGGAAGAAATAAATGAAGTATCACGTGAAAAGTGGAGTGTTTTCTTGTGGGCCCGCTAAAACATCGAACCTTAGCGCCAAACTCAACTTTCTCAATAAGATGGATTGCGTCTCACCGGGTAGGCCTACTTATTGGCCCACAGATCCACAGAAAGTGCCTGACTTGATTGATTTCGCAGTAACCAAGAGGATTCCACGTAATCGGATCACTGCGGAAACACTGCTAGATTTAACTTCCGATCACTCTCCACTGCTATTCACATTATTAACAAGACCTCAAGTACTTGATCGCCCATATAGGCTTACAAACAACAAAACAAATTGGCTTAAATTTAAAATGTACATGAGTGCCCACATTGACTGTTCGCAGAAACTGGATGCTGCAGAGGACATTGATATGTGCGTCTCTGCACTTGAGTCGATGATGGGAGCTGGAGCAAGAGTATCTACTACACATGCCTCTTCTTACACCAAACCTGTTGACAGGCCTACGAACCGGCGGATAAAACAATTAGTAACGGAAAAACGACGTCTAAGAAGAGAATGGCAGATTACTCGATCACCAGCAGCAAAACTTCGCCTAAGGCAAGCTCATCGCAACCTCTCCAAGGCGTTAAGACAAGAGGAAAGCTGGGCTCAAAAGAAATACATAGAAAAGCTCAGACCAACCAGCACTAAACATCCTCTGTGGAAAGCCCACCCAACTTTAAGCGCTCCTACAGAGACAATTTCACCGATAAGGAGTCCAACCGGTGGATGGGCCCGCAGTGACGAAGAGAGGGCATCCGTATTTGCCACACATCTTAAAATGGTTTTCCAGCCAAATCCAACATCAAACTCATCTGTACTTCCCGCTTCGAACACATTAACGGATAGTGAGTACTCGGAACTCCAATCGGACGAGATCACTGCAGTTATTAAAAACCACATAAAGCCGAAAAAAGCCCCTGGCCATGACCTAATCACACCGAAAATGATCCTAGAACTCCCTATCATTGCAATACAATATATCTGCAAACTGTTCAACGCTATAATAAAAATTGGCTACTTCCCAAGAACATGGAAAAAGTCCACTATCATCATGATTCCTAAAGTGGGAAAGGACAAAACCCAGCCATCATCCTATAGGCCAATTAGTTTGCTGCCATGTCTTTCGAAGCTTTTTGAAAAGGTCCTGCAGATCCGCCTAAACTCATTTCTGGCATCGGAGAACACAATCCCTTCACACCAGTTTGGCTTCCGCGAAAAACATGGTACAATTGAACAAGTCAATCGCATAACATCCGAAATACGAACAGCATTCGAACTAAAAGAATACTGTGCGGCTGTCTTTCTCGACGTTGCCCAGGCTTTCGATAGAGTTTGGCTGGAGGGTCTGATGTTCAAAATCCGGCAAAAACTGCCACAGTACACACACAAACTCATGGAATCTTACCTTTACAATAGGAAATTCGCTGTAAGATGTAATGGCTCCATCTCCGCTGATTTTGAAATCAAAGCTGGTGTACCGCAAGGCAGTGTACTCGGCCCATTGCTCTACCTGCTGTACACTGCAGACTTACCAACGAGTTTAGGACTTACAACGTCCACTTTTGCCGATGACACGGCAATCCTTAGCAGATCCAAATGCCCAATACAAGCCTCTGCAAAACTAGAGGAACACCTTAAGGTGGTAGAGGAATGGCTAGCAACCTGGCGTACCCGGGTCAACGAGCAGAAATGCAAACATGTTACATTTACGCTTAACAGAAGAAACTGTCCAGCTCTAATGCTAAACAACGTACCAGTTCCTCAAGCCGTGGATGTCACTTACCTTGGCATCCACCTAGACAGAAGACTAACTTGGCGCAAGCACATCGAAGCAAAAAAGTCACAGCTTAAACTGAAAGCGAGTAGCCTACATTGGATCATCAATGCTCGGTCCCCTCTACGTCTGGAGTATAAAGTCCTCCTATACAACTCCGTACTGAAACCCATCTGGACTTACGGAGCCGTACTATGGGGAAATGCAAGTACCAGCAATGTCGATATTATACAAAGAGCGCAGTCGAAGATTTTAAGATCAATCACGGGGGCCCCGTGGTATATACGAAACGACAACATTCAAAATGATCTAAATATACCTAGCGTAAAATCTGAAATAGGTACTCAACAACTAAAGTATTCTGCGAAACTGGATGCACACCCAAATGTTCTTGCCAATTCCCTTACGCGAACTAATAATAGAACTCGTCTTAAAAGAAATGACAGACCAACCCAATAACAAGTGATTAGGGCCGCCTGCAATATCCCCAGGATTTATCTTAAGTATTAGTCTAAGAAAAATATCTCAAACTTGTTGTTAGGCTCTAATTTAAGAGTAGATTCAACAAATATATATTAAACGTTAAAAAAAAAAAAAAAAAAAATAATAACAGAAAAATAATCAAAAAATAAAGAAACAAAAAATCCACAAAAAAAAAAAAAATTATAAAATAGAAAAAAACCTTGTTTTAGCCGACGATTTCGAGTTGGGAATCGAACCAGCGACATTCCGATCGCCAAGCGAACACTCTATCGGTACAGCCACCGGGATACATACAAAGCTGATGCCAATATTTCTTGATATTCTTTCCACAGGGGCACATCCTATTCACATTGTCGCTGTTTTGTCGAAAATTAAAAATTTTGGTCGAGCGAGATATTGAAATGCGATGTTGTACAACTTCACGTCACATACACACACTACGAAGCCTGAGCATGTACCGACGAGTGTACACATACATAGACAGAACGAAATCACAAGCGACATAGGCCTGCCTTCGTCGTTCTGTAGTCTGAATTATTTTCGTAGCTGCTTGGCCCTCTCCCCGAATTTCCACCTAGACTAAACTACACTACACTACACTAATTGACGCTCCAGTGTCCATGAGACCCTTTAATTCTCTTCCAAAGAGGTTCACATCTGCGTACGGCCGCCAATCAAGGGAATCATCTATTATTGAATCCAAAACCGCCGGAATAGTTGGGAGTTGTGACAAAGTTGGTAGTGAGGAATCCATCGAGGATTCCCCTAAAGGGATCATCAATGCTCGGTCCCCTCTACGTCTGGAGTATAAAGTCCTCCTATACAACTCCGTACTGAAACCCATCTGGACTTACGGAGCCGTACTACGGGGAAATGCAAGTACCAGCAATGTCGATATTATACAAAGAGCGCAGTCGAAGATTTTAAGATCAATCACGGGGGCCCGTGGTATATACGAAACGACAACATTCAAAATGATCTAAATATACCTAGCGTAAAATCTAAAATAGGTACTCAACAACTAAAGTATTCTGCGAAACTGGATGCACACCCAAATGTTCTTGCCAATTCCCTTACGCGAACTAATAATAGAACTCGTCTTAAAAGAAATGACAGACCAACCCAATAACAAGTGATTAGGGCCGCCTGCAATATCCCCAGGATTTATCTTAAGTACTAGTCTAAGAAAAATATCTCAAACTTGTTGTTAGGCTCTAATTTAAGAGTAGATTCAACAAATATATATTAAACGTTTACAAAAAAAAAAAAAAAAAAAAAAAAATTCGCAATGTAGATGTCACTCCCGGGTCGTGCAAAAAGTTCGCTCCTAAATACCGTGGTCCTTATAAAATAAATCGAGTTCTTCCAAATGACCGTTACGAAGTCACTGATATTGACGATTGTCAACTTACTCAATTGCCCTACAAAGGTATCTTAGAATCAGCCCGACTCAAGCCGTGGATGCATGCGTGTGATAAAACTGTGAGTTTCTGTTTGTAATATGTATCTGATAAGCAGTATTTATATGTATATTGTATGTATTGTATATATGTATATTGTATGTTGTATGTTTGTTGAATTGTATGATCGAGGTCGATCAAATGTCAGGTTGGCCGAATTACAATTTATTAATTTAATTTAATGTAGTTTTGAAAAGTTACAAATATTTAAGTCTTAATCGGCTGCTTCGGTTCGCTTGCTTTTTTCTCTTACTGCTGTCTGCTGTACCCTGCAACTTCAACTGTCTCTCTCTCGTGTTCTTCTCTTCTGCTGTTTGCTGTATTCTCTGTTGCTCTCCTGCTAAACTCTGCTGTTAAAGATCATCTGTCCGCTTGCTGCTGTTAAGCCTCTGTAACTCTCCATCGTACCTTACATTCGGCCATTCCTGATCATTCATCTGTCCCAGATGATAAATCGTCTTCGTTGTCCTTAATATAGCGCCACATTTTTATATAGTCGCAACTGGTAGAAGTATTTGCAGGCCCTTCGACATCCGCTGCTTTTCTTACGTTGTATCTACCATTCCTCTTTACCTGCGTCACCTCATAAGGACCTAAATATTCGCTGGACAGTTTTTTTCCTGCGACAAACTGCGTCCTGCGTATGGCGACTAAGTCTCCAACCTGATATCCGGCCTCTGGCTTTCTTTTACTGTCAAAGTGCTTCTTATAAGACTTCTGCGCTTGAATAATTTCAGCTTTCGCGTTCTGCCTCATTAGTTGGCGTTCTTCATCAAAGCGTTGGTACATCTCTTCTTCAAGTAGCTGTATTAAACGGTCTGCTGGTTTGTTGTTCAACTTCACACCAAACATGAGCTTGAACGGCAATTTTTTTGTTGTTGTATGCGTCTGAGAATTTACCGCTCTCTGTACTTCTGGAACTGCCTTAAACCACTTGGTTGGATCGCTTTCGGAAATCTTTGCAATAACCGACAAAATTGTTCGATTTACTCTCTCCACCTGTCCATTTCCACGAGGAACATGCTCCATGGTCCATACATGCTCTATGCCATTTGTTTTCATATGCTCCGCAAACAAGTTGGCCGTAAATGCTGAGCCTCTGTCGGAAACTATACGCACAGGATTTCCGAAGATTTGTGACCATTTATCTATTTTTATAGTATAGTTTTGGTCGGAAATAGCCAAATAAACTTTGTAAAAGCATCAACCATCGCCAAGATGTATTTATACTGCTTCGTAGTGGCGTCCATGGGGCCTAAGTGGTCAATATGCAACATAATTTAGGAAACCCTCTTTCTTGCCCAGTTTTTTGTTAAAAATTATACATTTCACACAGTTATTTACAATCTGCTGAACCTTTTGTTCGAGATGGGGAATCCAATAAGATTGATACACAGCATGAAGGGTTTTTTGCACGGCGAAGTGACCAACATTATGAGCGTCCATAATCACCTCCTTTTCCATCTGCTTCGGAACAACAAGGAGATCGTTACCGTTTTCTTCCCTGTAAAGAAGAATCTTGTATCCCTCAAATGGACGGCTGCCTAAAATCTCCACAAAGGCTTTAATAGTATCATCTTTAGCTTCTGCTGCTTTTATACGTGCTGTAAATGGGTTAATGGGCGTGCGATTTGGGAATAATTTAAGATAAATTTCCTGAAAAATCCAGTTAATCCCAAAAATCCTTGCACTGCCCTGACGTTTTTTGGCATCGAAAACCTGCTGACGGCCGCCTTGTCCAGGCCACACAATTCCATTTTCTATGTTGTGACCCAAGAAGTATATCTTAGTCTGCATAAAGTGACATTTCCGCCATTTAATCTTCAATCCGAATGATCCAGCCTTCTCCAAAACGCGTGACATTTTGTCAAAGCATTCTTTTGGAGTCTCAGCGTGAATAATTATGTCGTCCATATATAAATCGAGAACGTCATTGTTTACCAACTCTTGAAATATATGATTTACATAGCGAATAAAAACGGCTGGCGAATTGCGGAATCCGAACGGGGCTCTGTTGAATTCGTACAGAGCCGTTTTCGTGATAAAAGCAGTGTATTTTTTACTCTCCTCTTCAATGGGGACATGGAAGAAGCCGTTCTCCAAATCCATCGCCGTAAACAACTTGGCGTTCTGCAATTTATCCAGCACATCATCTATCACCGGAACAGGAAAACAGTCCTTTAAGACCATTAGGTTCAGCTTACGAAAATCAACGCAGATACGCCGCGTACCATCCTTCTTGTTTACTAGTACCAGGCGACTAGCGTAGTTCGATGAAGACGGACGTATGATTCCGGCTGCTAACCATTCATCGAACTGCTTCTCTACATCGATTTCTTCAGCAATTGCCAATCGGCTTGGAGACTGGCGAAAAGGAGTTATTTCTCCATCGGGAACTATTCTTAGCTTGACAGGTACTTCTGCTACAGCTTCTGCCAACTTGTAGTTCTGAATCAGCCGTTTAACATCTTTTGCATACTGTGGAGGAACATCGATTTCATCATTTGCATTACTAATGTTGAAAATACTTATCTGGTTTGTCTCCTCACAAGTTTTCTCCCCCTGCGGGAATGATGAAAGCTCGAATTTAGATATGAAATAAAATCCGAGCAACGCGCCGTATTGAATGTCTCTATCCGCAATAACAACAAATTTGTGCGAAGTCGTCTCTTGATCAACGATAACCTCTGCTTCAAAGCATCCAACTGGGCGTGTCATATTGTTTCCCAGACCTCGCAGCCTCGAAGTCCCTTTCTTTATCATGACGCCTAGAATATTGTTGAATACCAATATTCGACTCCATCGTCTTCACACGTGTAGCATCACGAACAACATGAATGTCTGCAGCTGAACCAGGACAATTTTTCGCCATATGTCCCTCTTTATTGCACCGAAAGCATTTCGTTGCAGCATCGCAATCTTTACGAAAATGCTCAACGGATCCACAATTAAAGCAGTGCTTCTGCTTATTTGGGACATGAGGCAATCTCTTCTTATTCGTCTCGTTGGCCAAAAAACGTCTCGCCGATCTTTCGGCAACGCGCTCATACACAGCATACTGCTCCTGCAGCTCTTGAAAGGATTTGCAACCATATAGAGTATACATAAAGTCGCTTTTCAACTGCAAGCCGACGACAATGTAGCGGATTACGGACTGCACATCAACGTCACCGATCGCTGCCAGCTTTCTCATCTGAAGAAGATACTCGTGAAATGACTCCTGATTGTGCTTTGTCCGATCCCGTAGCTCTGCGTGAATCTCGGCGCTGCATTTGCAGCTCGTTGACCAAATTCATTCTCCAGCGTCATCCGTAGCTCCGAATATTGGCACACCTGTATGGCCTCCAAAAACAGCTTTGCCGTTTTGGTCATTTTGGCACGTGCTTGTACATACATCTGCTTTATATTTAGGCCATATGCCTCAGCATTTAATTCGAAATTCCTAAACCAATGTTTTACCGGAATCGTTTCGCCATCAAAATCAGGGATGATTTTTTCAAAGCTTTCCGCTGCGATTGTACCACTGTTTCTATTCTGCTCGTCTGCTCCCACTTTCAAAGCGAGCAACTGCACCAGTTCCTGCAGAATTTTGGTGTTATCAGCCATGGCCTGAATTCCAGTAGCACTAACTTCGCCTCCAGATGCAACTTCATCCAGCTTCAACACGCCACCAGCTTCGTCTGCCATTCTCTGAACTGCCTCCTTTGCTTTCGATCTGGTGTAGTATGGTTGCCTCACTGTCACTATTGGTATTCCAGAACGCTTTGTTTGTACTTCCGTCCCTCTCATCAGCGTCACTCAGCAAATTCGCGGCAAAACTTTATTGGTAGTTCTTGTCTCCCTCTCTCCAGAGCGCTGTGTTTGTAGTGCCGTCCCTCTCAACAGCGTCATTCAGCAAATTCGCGGCAAAATTTTTGAGACTCCTCTGGCCAAATTTGAGACACCTCCGGACAACTCCAAATAACTTGCACTTTCCAAATTAGGCCGAGCCCCCAAATGTGAGTTGAGTGGGCTTACTCAACTAAGTTTAGTTATTAATTTAATTTAATGTAGTTTTGAAAAGTTACAAATATTTAAGTCTTAATCGGCTGCTTCGGTTCGCTTGCTTTTTTCTCTCACTGCTGTCTGCTGTACATTGCAACTTCAACTGTCTCTCTCTCGTGTTCTTCTCTTCTGCTGTCTGCTGTACTCTCTGTTGCTCTCCTGCTAAACTCTGCCATGATACAATAACATAAGGTAGTCTCGTCGGCAGCAGAACTGTCTTAGCTATGCTTGCAATAAGTGTGAGTGAGAGGCACTTTGTATAGTGAGTGCGAATGAAATGGCTGTACAGTGTGTTGATTAACCCTCCGCTGGCCCTTGGGGTTTGAAATGGCCAAAAATAAAAATAAACAAATAGATGAAATAATTTTTTCATAGTTTTATTTTTAATAATTTTGAATTGCCTACTAAGCGTTGTTTTTGTTGCTGTATACTAATTTTTTTGTTTAAAATCTTAATTCTCATATAAATTGTCTTAAAATAAAAAGCCTTTACTAATTGGTCTACCAGCACATTTTGCGCAGCCAATATTAATTTTTGTTTAACATTTTGTGTTAAATAAAAAATTTTTTTTATAGAATTTAAAAATATTGCCTCAAGCTGTGTTATACTATTTTTAAACTCCACAGACGGTTTTATTAGACCGCTATGTGATACCTCATCCACGTAGGTAAATGTGCAACGATCTGTGCTACAATTAGACAGCCTTAATTTTTTAATTACATAGCCCGCAAGATATTCGATTGCATCTTTTGTTTGTACATCTCGGTATCTTCAGGTATGCTGTTGGGAATGACTACATCAAACTCTTCAGGCTCGTTCTTTTTATTCGAAATGCGATAGCTGAAGTCAATATTCAGCCAATCATCATCATTCTCATTATCAACGTTTCCGTTATTAGACAACAATACTGTGTTCTTTGCTGAAGAAAAAAAAAACTTTCACTCGTTGCAGAGGACGGACGTGTTTTTTTTGCGCTTATCAACTTTTATTTTTTCTCGCGATTAAATACTTTTACATAACTCTTAAATTATCGGTTTAATTAATAATAATTTCAACATCCGAATTTTATTTTCATTTCGCGAATTCTTGCTGTCGTTTTTGTTTAAATTTAAATAAAATCAAAACTTACAACAATACTTGCATTAGCGGTGTTGTTGTCTTGTTTATCTCTTTTGCTTTTGTGTCTTTACCGGTTTAACTAACTCTCGCGCTCTTGCGTACAAATTGTTGTTGCATGTGTTCAATTTGACGCGCTCTCCCGCTCTTTCCTATTCTTGATTGATTTGCGCTCTCGTCTTTTGCCTACCCGCGACTCTGTGATACGTGTTTTTGTTTTTGTGTTTTCATTTCTTTTTATTCTTTAATTGTGGAGGCTTACTCTGCACATTAACCCTTGTGTCAGAACCTGTCAGTCTATTCTTATACACAGATTTTTTAACTTTAGAATTTTTATTTTTTATTTTTTTGTATTTGCTTTAGGAATTAAATTAAACTTTTCGATAAAATGGTTGTCTGCTCAAAAAATAATTGCATAGTTGCCACTAATGCGGTTGACTCCCATGATTATATTCTTTGTTGGTTGTGTGACAATGCGGTTCACGTTAAGTGTGCAGGTTACACAGGCAGAATCAAGGAGTCTATTGCTAAAGGTGGTGGCTTAAAATATGGATGTGATGCTTGCCGGGAGGTCGAGAATGAGATGCGCTCTTTCATGAGGCGGACTAGAGATAGTTTTGACACTTTAAGGGCAGGTTTTAATAAACTCCAAGCGGAGTTTACTGCGGTGGAGACTCAGTTCAGAAGTTTATCGCTTATGAATGAATCTCCGAAACGTAAAAGGACCAGTCCTTGGGGTGTTTCTGTATCTGTAGATCCGCCAGCGTCTCTTATCGTCACCGACCGGTCTCATGCACCGTCCACTCCTAATGTAAAGCAATTGATATCGTTTAAGAGCCCGGTTGTGAATGCTATTAGTAATGAATTACCGGTATCACCTGGGAATGATCTCTTAAAAACGATGCCTATTGTAGTGTCCGATGTGTCTGGGCAATTACCCATTCCAATGGAAATTGCCGATAGTTTTAAAAGTATCGAGGGCCCCGTAAACAAGTTGACTGCTGCAGTGGGTGACTTGTCCAACGTTACTACTGCGGCTGACGCTTCGGGACCGCGGCCTCTCGTTGGCATACCACCAAAGAAACATATATTTGTTTCTAGGCTAGACCCTGTTATCACATCTGATGATGTAATAGCCTATATTCGGAAGAAAGTTAACGTCTCGAATATTGCGGTGGAGAAGTTTAAATTTTCTTATTCTCGGACATTTCGTCCTTTAAAATTAGTGTTTCTGCCAATATCTTCGACACTATATGTCGAGAAGATTTTTGGCCTAAACATATAATAGTTAAGGAATATACTGTAAAAAAGAAAAATCGGCAACCGATTCGCTTGCCTACAACAACAACTAATACTATTCCTGCCACATCAGCATCTGCTGGTGTGTCAAAAAACTAGCTTCGTCCCTTAACCTGGGTTACCAGTACGTTAGAGGACTGAAATCTAAACTTCCTAATCTCTATGTAGATAGTCTTTCTGTTGAGCATAACATTCTAGCTTTCACAGAGACGTGGCTAAAACCTGATATTGCTGATGCATCGGTTTTTTCCACAAACTTTTCTATTCGCATAGGTGGTGGCGTTCTGATAGCTGTTGATGCTGCTTTATCATCTGAAATGATTCAATTTTCTAGTACCCAGGAGATTGAGTTTGTCGGTGTTAAAGTAAATTTCAAATCTTTTAATGCTTTCATTACTTGTTCCTATATTCCACCATTGTCAGACATGGTGGTATATTTAAATCATTTAGAGGCAATTCAGTTTGTCTCCTCTTTAGTTTCGAGTCAAGACATGCTCATAGTTGTAGGTGATTTTAATTTACCCGCTTTAGCATGGTCACTAACAGATGAATCTACCACGTTGCTGCCCTCTTTGTCACATGACTTTATTGATGGCCTTCTAGGCTTATCTTTATCCCAAGTCAATCCTGTCTTAAATTCTAATGGAAAATCGTTAGATCTTATTTTTGTATTGGATTCTTCTTATTGTGAAGTTTCTAGGATTGAACCATTTGTTCTTCCAGAAGACAAATTTCATCCTACATTAAATTTAAAAATTGATTTGCCCTTGCTTTCACCATTACTTGGTTCAAATGAGTTACCTCTAACTAGGTGCTTTCGTAAGACTGACTTTGCCAGCCTTAATGAAAACATTGCTCCTACCGATTGGTCTTATCTGTACAATTGTAGTGATATGAACTCGGCTGTTCGTTTTTTCTATGATACTCTGAATTCACTCTTTGATATTTGTGTGCCTCTTGGTAGGCTGGAGCGACTTAACAAACCTCCATGGTTCTCTCGTGAGCTATCCAATTTGAAAAATGTGAAGACACGATATTATAAGAAGTTTCAAAAAACACGTCGTTCATCAGATTATGCTCTGTATACAGTCGCTCGTTCAAAATTCATGATGCTTAATACACAATGCTATAACAATTATCTTCAGCGGTGTAAGCTTCAGTTTTCTTCTGACCCTAAACAATTTTATAATTTTGTTAATTGTAAACGTAAGGCCTCTGTGCACCCATCTTTTTTGTCTTTTCAAAATAAAAAAGCGAGCGCTGATCAGGCAATTGCCGATATGTTTGCGAGTTTTTTCAAAACAACTTATTCCTCAAAGGAATATCGAGCAAGTCCGTATTCTTATCATTTAAAAAAGGCTAATTGCATTTTCAATCCAGTGATTGATGAAAGTTCTATTCTTAGCGAACTTAAAGTAGTTAAACCTGTTTATTCTCCGGGGCCAGACGGTCTTCCTGGATGTGTACTCAGGTTCTGTGCAAACGCATTATGTAAACCCATTTTAAAATTGTTTCTATTGTCTGTAGAATCTTCCTCTTTTCCATCTATTTGGAAGGAGTCGTATATTATTCCTCTGCATAAAAATGGCAAAAAGTCCGAAGCCTCTAACTATAGGGGTATCTCTAAATTGTCCGCTATTCCGAAAGCTTTTGAGAAAATTATAACTTCTCAATTGCAAAATTTTTGCAGCTCTATTATTTCGCCATCCCAACATGGGTTTGTGAAACGTAGATCTACAACCACTAACCTTTTAGAATTTACATCAATAATTATCAAGGGGTTCAAAAATGGTAAACAAACTGATGTCATATACACTGACTTCAGCAAAGCCTTTGATTCCGTTAATCATACCCTATTACTTTCTAAACTGAGCAACATTGGGTTTCCACCCCTTTTCCTTTCTTGGGTTCGAGAATATTTAACAAATAGAAAACAGAAGGTACTTTTCAAGTCTTCTTTTTCCGTTTCCATTTCTGTGACTTCTGGTGTACCTCAAGGTAGTCATCTTGGCCCTCTGCTCTTCACACTATTTATTAACGATCTTCCATCAGTCATTGTTCATTCGCGTGAGTTACCTACCCAGTCACCACACCAACGAATTCACCTTCAACTACACAAACCATGGACAACACATCAAAAAGGGCAACAAATAACACATATGTACATATATACGTACATACATATTTACACACATACTTATATCCATATATAGACACTTACATATATACGTACATACATATTTACACACATACATATATCCATACATACATATATAGACACTTACATACATATATACATTCATACATATATACATAATTAACTGAAGGAGAGAACGGCATTGTCGCCGAATAAAAATCATAATTGTGTGTTGAACGTCAAACAAGACGGAGGTTTTAATTTTATAATAAAAAAATACTAAAAAGTAAATAAACACAGTGAAAAGTTACTCTTTTTCCTCGAACACGTCTTGGCCAAGATGTTAACTGGCGCAGCTTAACGACTTCAGGGACGGGAAAAAGTGCCCCGAAGGAACCTACGTTCATGCATAAGTATCTAAGTATCAAAAAAAAAAAAAAGGTTTTAAATAAAGATTCACAAATATTTCATTAATAAAAAAAAAACAAAAAAAAAAAACGAAAAGTATTTAAATAATGATTCACAAATATTGCATTGGTAATAAAAAAAAAAAAAAATTTTATAATAATGCATAAATTGTTGCCTAATCGTGCTAGAGATTGTTAAGTGTGCTAAACCAGTGCATTTTGCGATTGAACCAACTGTATCGGACAGAGCGATAAAGACAACAAAACATGTACATATGTACATACATATACATACATACATATGTATGTATAAATCGTCAATGTGTACTCCATGATATTGATGTTGGTGTTGCATTTCAGTTTCACTCGAATTTAAAATATTTAATCGGGTGTATTCGTTCCCCCGAATTCAGCAATTCCCGTTAAGCACATACACACATGTATATGGGTACAAGCTGCGTAACAGGCGACATTGTCGTTTGCTACATTTTGCAGACTTGCGTGTCTCGTCAGAGTGACGGAGATGCCGCAACGGTACAAAGTTGCTTCGCGACAAGCGTCTCTACTTCATCATCTTTTTGGTCTGACCGCGTCGCGGTACAAGCTGCGTAACAGGCGACATTGTCGTTTGCTACATTTTGCAGCCTTGCATGTCTCGTCAGAGTGACGGACATGCCGCAACGGTACAAAGTAGCTTCGCGACAAGCGTCTCTATTTTATCATCTTTTTCGTCTGACCGCGTCGCGAGTCGCACATTTTGGTGGCTTTACGTGTTCCGTTAGAACAGAACGACAGCGATGTCGCGACAGTCAGAATTGTTTGACGAGTGGCGTCGCAAATTTTGGAGTGCGTTTTGTAGTTTCCTAACCTTTGGGCAGCGAGTCATTTAATTTTCAACCGCCTTGGAAGCAACATCGATCTTCAAAAAAAAAAAAAAAATAAATAATAATAATATATATGTATAAAAGAAAAGTAGACAGAAGTCAAAGTGTGTGCAAATTAAACAATTAAATTCGAATGCTTCAAGTTTGAGCGAGCAAAGGCCCAACAATATTAGCCGAAAGTGAAAGGGGTAAGGTACATATATATATATATATATAGATAAAAAAAAAAAAAAAAAAAGAAACCAACAACAAAATTGATTCAAATAAAATATTTAAAACTATAAACAAAAACACTACTATAAAAATAGTATAACTTTCCCCAACTTTGTGATTCCCAAGGGACCCTCCAAAGTAAAAGGGGGCAAACCAACCTCTGGTTTTCATACTCAAAAAAAAAAAAAAAAAAAAAAAAAAAGAAAATAAAATATTTAAAACTATAAACAAAAAACACTACTATAAAAATAGTATAACTTTCCCCAACTTTGTGATTCCCAAGGGACCCTCCAAAGTAAAAGGGGGCAAACCAGCCTCTGGTTTTCATACTCAAAAAAAAAAAAAAGGAGGAGAACAAATAGCTAAACGATACATAAGCTGTTTAAACCAACACATAAGTTGTTGTACAAATTTTTTTTTTTCGTGTTCTTATTGCGCTAGACGGTTATATGTGCCCACAAGTTTGTGTGTATGTGTAACCGGAACCTGCTGTATTGGACAGAGCTAATAAAAAAAAAAAACAAAAAAAACCCACAAAACACAAAAAATTAAAAAAAAAAAAAATAAATAAAAAAAATATATAATAAAAAAAATAAAAAAAAACAAAAAATATACATATATATCAATTTTAAAACAACAATAAAGATGTTGAATACACATAAAAGCTTGTCTATTCAAAAATAATAATAATTTTTTTTTATTAACAAGGCTTAATCTGGTGAAATTCACGGCTGACGACTGTCCGCCCTTAGTTGGGACTACTGCATCGAGCAACAATCTCAGCTAGCTTCAGCACAACCGCGAAATAAAACTACAAATATTTAAACCCATCATTTCATCGCTTGCCACACGGAGGGAAAACAATTCTTAGCTTCAGCACAACCGCAAAATAAAACAACAACTATTTAAAACCATCATTTCATCGCTTGCCACACGGAGGGACAACAATTCGTGAGTCAACAGATTCAAAAAAAAAAAAAAGGAGTTGGGACTACTGCAACGAGCAACAATCTCAGTTAGCTTCAGCACAACCGCAAAATAAAACAACAACTATTTAAAACCATCATTTCATCGCTTGCCACACGGAGGGACAACAATTCGTGAGTCAACAGATTAAAAAAAAAAAAAAAAAAAAAAAAAAAAAAAAAAGGAAGGACACCTTGCTTACACATAACACTAATTACAATAAAACATAAGTAAGAAAGATATATTAAGCTACGATTAAGTTAAAAAGTAAGAAACACGATCTAAGAGACTAGATACTAACAAAACAAATTCAAAAAAAATAATTTTTCGGATTACCAATGAGTTTCGAATTATCAATGCCTTTAGATCAGGAGATTCCTCCAGCCCAACCCACTGGCCCACAAACACAGGAGCCATTAGGTGGGTTTAAGATATCCGATTTATTACAATTGATTCAGTCTATGCCTGTATATGAGGGAAATAAAGAGGGACTAAAAGAATTCATTACCAATGTTGAGGAGTTTTTAATGCTTATTAAAGGAGCAGATCAGACACCTGCAGGGGTCATGATTTTGAGAGCAATCAGGAACAAAATTCAGGGTAAAGCTCATGAAGTCTTGTATCAATCAAATGTGCGACTTAATTGGAATGAAATTAAAGATACCTTAATTAAACACTTTGTCGATAAAAGAACCGAGTATAATCTAATAGCAGAACTTGGAATATTAACACTGCAAAGCCATCCGGTAGAGATATTATACGAAAAAATCACAAATATTCAAAGAGCTCTACTAAACATCATTGACCAAAAGGATACCAATCCAACTATCATACAAACAAAGAAAGAATTGTTTCTTAACCAATGTCTAACCACTTTTCTGAAGGGACTTCGTGGACCTTTAGGTTCAATAGTTCGAGGCAGAAACCCCACGGATATCGTTACAGCATATGAAATAGCAATTGCGGAAAAGGAAGTTTATACTAGTCAAAGAGAAGCTAGGCGAATAAATCAGAGCTTTGAAAGAACAACGTATAATGGTCGAAATTCGGAATCGTTTGGGCCCCGAAACCAACAAAAAAGGGAGAGAAATTGGTCTCAAGAGGGAAAAACAAATAATTACAGTAACAACAATCAAAGACCATTTAAACAAAAAAAGTACGACAATGAGCAACAAAGTGACCGACAGAGACAGAAAAATTGGGGAAACTATAGTACCCAAACTAGAAATTCCAACTTCTCTAACCAGTCTGCAAAATCCAACACAAACAACAGTAATCAAATAAAAAAAGAGATGAGTTGCACAACATTAATGATGACCAAAATTTTCAGTATGTAGCCTCAACATCCAAGCAGGCTACATAACCAAGCACACACATGGCTCGATTTTACCATATGTTCAAATTCAATTCCCATTTGGTAAAAAATTAAACCTTTTGATCCAACAGGGTCTACTACTTCTTTTCTTGACCCTCAATTTGTTCCAAGTGAACAACATATTAAACTAACCGAGCCAAGAATTATAAAAACAATTATAAATACACATGCACTATATTCAGCATGTTTACTAGACATGTTTAATGAATTTAACCAAAATGGTACACTAAAATTTTTATTATTTAAATTCCATTCATTTTTCGATGGCCTTATAGGAGTCGATTTACTAAAAACATTGAAAGCAAAAGTAGACTTAGAAAATTTCGTGTTGATCACACAAAATGCTAAACTCCCAATACTCACAAAAGAAAATTTAGCAGGAGAAAAGCTAGAGATTGAGCATTCAACCAGAAAACTAATCAAGATCCCTGTTAACCTTAAAGAAGGCACTTTTCTTTGTCAAGAAATACAACTAGATAATGACCTTTTTATTTCAAACGGATTATATTCAGCAGAAAATAACTTCAGTTGGGTCGAAATAACAAATTACTCCGATTCACATAAAAGTATATGTTTTGACCAACCCCTTCAAGTAAATTCATATTCCAAAGGTCAGCATATAGAAGTAAACATCGCTTTCCAAAATGATAATGAAACAGATTTAAGCTCATTTGATTTTAACAAAGTGATTAGAACTGCCCATATCAACTCAGAAGAAATCCAATTATTAAAAGACATTTGTGTTGAATTTTCTGACATCTTTTATGACGACAGTAAGCAACTATCATTTACAAACGAAGTCAAACATAAGATTTTGACTAAAGATGATATCCCGATTTATACAAGACCCTATAGGTATGGGTTCCATGAAAGAATTGAGGTAAAGGAACAATTAAAAAAATTACTCGATAATAAAATAATAAGACATAGTCACTCTCCTTGGAGTGCACCGGTTTGGCTTGTGCCAAAAAAAGCCGATGCCTCAGGAAAAAGAAAGTGGCGTCTAGTTGTAGATTTTAGAAAGCTAAATGAGAAAACCATAAAAGACAAGTACCCTATGCCAATAATAAACGATGTCTTGGATAGAATTGGGAAATCTAAATATTTTTCAATACTGGATTTAGCCAGTGGTTACCACCAGATAGAGATGCACAAGGACGACATCCAGAAAACAGCATTTTCGGCGGAGGGAGGACATTACGAGTTTATCAGAATGCCCTTTGGCCTGACTAATGCACCTGCAACTTTTCAAAGGGTAATAGATTCCTTATTTGGTGACTTATTTGGAACCTGTTGCCTTGCATATATGGATGACATCATTGTTTTCTCGCCATCCTTACAGGAACATATCCAACATTTAAAAAAAGTCTTCAAGAAAATTAGAAATGCAAATTTAAAATTACAACCGGATAAGTCTGAATTCCTGAAAAAGGAAATCGAATATCTGGGTCACATTGTTACCCCCGAAGGGGTAAAGCCAAACCCGACAAAGATTGAGACAATAAAGAAATTCCCTTTGCCTACTACACAGAAACAAATTAAATCATTCTTAGGTGTCATGGGTTATTATAGAAAGTTTATTAAAGATTTTGCTAAAATAACAAAACCACTAACTAAACAACTGAAGGGAAAATCAAAGGATACTGTTGACGAGGACTTTATCAAAACTTTCGAATATTGTAAAACCTTGTTATGTAATGACCCGATCCTAATATACCCTGATTTCGATAAACCGTTTATACTTACTACAGATGCAAGTAATGTCGCTTTAGGGGCTGTTTTATCTCAAGGAAACTTGGGATCGGACAAGCCAGTTTCATTCGATAGCAGAACACTAACGGACACCGAGGCGAACTACTCTACCGTCGAAAAAGAGATGCTTGCCATAATTTGGGCAATTAAGTATTTTAGACCGTATCTTTTTGGTCAAAAATTTAAAATTGTCACTGACCATAAGCCCCTGACATGGCTTATGAGTTTCAAGGAACCAAATTCCAAATTGGTGAGATGGAAGCTCAGACTGTTAGAGTACGATTACGAAGTTATATACAAAAAGGGGTCTCAAAACGTGATTGCTGACGCCTTGAGCAGAACAACACTTGATATCAACTTAAATGACCAAGAATCAGTCGAGGCGACATGTGAGGAAACCGTACATTCAGGCCTGGAGAACATTTCACAACTTATAGCAATTTCGGAAAAATGTTTAAACGATTTTAATATCCAAATTATCCTTAACAAAGATCCAGTTTCTAACATCAAAATCGAAAGCCCGTTTAAAAACAAACTTCGCCGCATTATATCAGAACCCATTTTTAATAAAAAAAGTCGTGATTAGAATTTTGAGAACTATTTTAAAACCAAATAAAACTTGTGCAATTTTTACCACTGACACAATATTCAAAATAGTACAAGAGGTTTTTTCACAGTTTTTTTCAAACAGTACACTCTATAAACTTGTTAGATGCACAGAGTTTTTGGAAGAACGTACCACACAGGATGAACAAGAAAAAGAAATTAGAGACTATCACTATTATAATAATCACAGGGGAATTGATGAAACTCTAGCCCATTTAAAAAGAACAATATATTTTCCACATATGAAGCAAAAAATTACAAAAACAATAAACAATTGTGACTTATGCCAAACCCTGAAATACGATAGACATCCGCAAAAAGTTCCCTATCAGGAAACAGAGGTTCCAAAACTCCCATTAGACATAATTCATATCGATTTGTACACCATTAACCATCAAAATGTTTTAACAATAATAGACAAGTTTTCAAAATTTGCTGCTGGGTACACTATACCAGCAAGAGATAGCCTAAATATAGTAAAATCAATCAGACATTTTATGTGCACTCATGGCATACCTAAAAAGATTGTTTGTGACCAGGGTGCAGAGTTCGCAGGAAATCTTTTCATTGATTTTTGCACTCAATACAATATCACCAGACATGTCACATCTTTTCAACAGTCTTCAAGTAACGCCCCTGTTGAACGATTTCATTCGTCTTTAACAGAAATTTACAGACTAATAATGGAAAAGAGGAAAACTGAAAAAACTCCCACAATACATGACGATATCCTCGCTGAAGCATTGATCACTTACAACAATGCTATACACTCTGCAACTAATTTCACACCCTTTGAATTATTCTCGGGTCGAACCCACCTGTTTCAAAAAGCATTAAAATTTACTAACGAACACGATTATTTACAAGACTTAGACCTTTATCAAAAAAAAATATACCCCAAGATTGCTCAACAAATATCTGATCAAAATAAAAAACGAACTTTAAAACTAAACGAAGAAAGGAAGGATCCACCAGAAGTGGAAACTGACGAGACAGTATTCAGAAAAGAAAATAGAAGAAATAAGTTGACTCCTCGCTTTTCAAAACATATTGTCACTAAAGATAAGGGGGTCACATTTATTACAAAGAAAAAGCAAAAAATTCACAAGTCAAAAATAAAACGATTGACAAGAAAGCCTTAGCAAAAAACCAGGTATACATATATATAATATAAAATACAAAAACACAAGCAAACAAAAAATTATTAAATACGATTTTTCATATATACCTAATTATTGTAAACAACAACATACTTATTACACAAAAAGAATAAAAAAAAAGAAAGGAATTTAGGGTAATTAAAGGGAGCATGAACAAATGAATAAACAATGTCAATCATCAATGAAACGTTAATAATAAAATAATTATAAAATTTTCACACATTACCGATCAACCGATAATAACAAACAGAATATTATAAGTAATTTAAAAAAAAAAAAAAAAAAAAAAAAAAAAAAGTATAAAAATAAGATCTATAAGGAATTAGGCACTGAACACAACGAAATCAATGTTCGTCAATATTTAAATAGAATTGGCCTTAGCATTTAAATAATACTTTATTTTTTTTTTTCAACTAAAGAAGACAAGATCACAGAAATTTTAGAAAAACGAAATGTCACAATCTCATCGCAAGAACATTTATATAGATTACTTGAAATAGATACATTTGTAAACAAAACTAATGTAATATTTTACATAAAAATTCCAATGTTCAGAATTAAAGATTATAAATTCATTCATTATACCATTGCCAATGACAAGACTAAATATCTAAAAATGCTTAAACATGTTATTTATAATAGATATAGTATTAAGCCTCTTAAAGATAAAATTATTATTTTTTTTTTTTTTTGCCCCAACGTGGGATACAAATTATCTACAAGAAATCATAAATGGACAGAACAACCGGAAATTCTGGAACCAGAAAGGGAGTTTGTTTTGTTGGTGTTAAACAGACTTAAAACCTAGCATAGACAACCTCACCTGGAAGCAATCAAAGCGCAACTATATTTTAATCCTTTGAAGAGGATCAATTGTTCTCAAACCACCACCAGTCGCCACTAATTTCGTTTAGACCACCGCTATGGCCCTCACTTCAATCCAGTGGGGAGGAGTTACCTACCCAGTCACCACACCAACGAATTCACCTTCAACTACACAAACCATGGACAACACATCAAAAAGGGCAACAAATAACACATATGTACATATATACGTACATACATATTTACACACATACTTATATCCATATATAGACACTTACATATATACGTACATACATATTTACACACATACATATATCCATACATACATATATAGACACTTACATACATATATACATTCATACATATATACATAATTAACTGAAGGAGAGAACGGCATTGTCGCCGAATAAAAATCATAATTGTGTGTTGAACGTCAAACAAGACGGAGGTTTTAATTTTATAATAAAAAAATACTAAAAAGTAAATAAACACAGTGAAAAGTTACTCTTTTTCCTCGAACACGTCTTGGCCAAGATGTTAACTCGTGTGCTTATGTATGCTGACGATGTCAAGCTTTGTCCTACTTATAAAGATACAGGTTCATTTAGTCGGCTACAAGCTGATCTTAAAAACTTTCAATCCTGGTGCCAGTTTAATCTACTAAATCTTAACACTACCAAATGTAAGGTAATGTTTTTTTTTCGTAACTCTCCTCAACTGGTCACTTATTTTCTAAACAACAGCCCTTTAGAACGTCTAAATAATATGAATGATTTGGGCGTACTTATGGACCATAAGTTAAGTTTTACTTCGCTTGTCCGTCCTATTTTAGAGTATGGATCTTGCATTTGACTAGAATCCGTTCAAAAGCAGTTCTTGCTATTTGCTCTTCGTGGCTTAAGCTGGGATCGCAATGTCAATTTGCCTTCGTATTCTAGTAGACTTCTCTTGATTAACCTTCCGTCCCTAACTAACCGTAGAACTATGCTTGGTGTCATTTTTATGCACAAGCTCCTAATTGGTGATATCGACTCGCCTGAGTTATTAGCTCAGGTGAATCTGTCGGTACCATGTAGACGGTGTAGACATCCTTTAATACCTTTATCCCTTAGTCGTTCTTCTAACTATGCTATGCATGAACCTTTTAGGGTCCTCTGCTCTGATTACAACCTTCTATTCCCTGTAATCGGCTCAGAGTTTTCTATTAATATGCTTAAACATCTATCCTATCCCATTTAGTTAATAGATAGCTATAGTATTATTTGTTTGTCTGTCTTTTCTATTGTGTATTTTGTCCACGCGATTCGTGCCGTGCGTTATACGGCTGCACCCCTCTGTCGGTCGTGTGGGAGGTGGGCAGTTATCTGCTTGGGCTCGCGCGTAACAGGCTTTGTCCTGGTGTCGTAGGGGCCACATGAACGTACTGCGCATAGTATCGTCAACGTCCGCTACAGCATAAGAAAATAAAATCTTATTAAAATATACATAATAACAAATGAAGAAACAGACATAGCACAAAAGACATTCACGGACAAAACGTTTCTGAAATAAAAAGCTAAACATTTAATTAGTTTATGTTATTGAAATGAATTATTTGCTCATAGATTATTTTAATTTTGTCATACCTGTTATGTACTTTCTTAATCTATACTTAAATTGAAGCGGAGTTGGATGGTCATATTGTCCACCCCGCAACCGCATGGCGCCAAAAAAATTTTCCAAAATGTCTTGATTCAGACGACTTGTTATGATATATTCCATTTTATACTTTTGCTTTAAGTATATATATAATGCATCAAGGGACGCATTACTAACTAAAAAGCCTTTCTGAAAGGGAAGTGTGTGTGATTTTCCAACAATATCACTGCTCATCAGGTTTGAAACTTCCAGTAAAACTTTCCTTTGAGTCTCAATTTGCTTTCCATAAGGCTGTGTTGTCTCAATGGAATTAGCCGTGCAAAGTTTTGTATTGAAAATGTCGAACCAATCGTTAATAAGTTTAAAGAAATCGGCAGTTTCACAAGCATTCTCTACTTCATACCCTAGAGCATAGCATCGTCTGATGGAGCTGGCAGTTGTATTGGAAAACAACTGAGTTGCCAATTTAACTTTTTATTTAGCAAGCGAACGCACATTAATGTGGTTATCAGTAATTTTGAACATTATTGACACATCAGACTTAGAACAGTGAGTCAATGCTTGCTGAATTGTAGTCTTATTCAATTGCTTTCCGTTTATTTTTAATCCAGTTTCCAAGTAGTGGTTACGGACTAACTTTATAAGATGAGGGGCATCCGAAAAAACAAAAATCTTCAGTTTATCATACTCTGGATGGCTAAACCAGGTTTTTTCTAAAAACATACGAAAAACAATTAAAACTTCTCGCTGATTATAATTCTTGTAATACACTTACTTTCTGAAATACCAAGCTCTGTCCATAGTCGTTGGTTTCCGGCGCCCAAATCGGACACAATTGCTACTACTGGATATCCTCTACGGTGCAGCTTCCTTAAAATGGTGTTAAGTGTGTTCATGTCCATTCGGGTGTTGTAATCAAAATAAACTGGCTGCTTCCATGATTTTCGTAACCCGCGCACAATTGCCAGTTGCACTAAGTTGCTTGCCTTGTACACGACGTCCGCTGAGCTGTCATATTCGTAAGCAGCTGTAACCTTCATCTCGTCGAAGGCCAATACGCAAAGCTTATCAGTTTCGTCCACTTCCTCATTTGCCATTAGGTCAATGACGACATCCAGGGTACCAGTCTTTATATCGACTTCTGATAACCATCTGTATAAGGTGGCACGACTCGGTAAAGGGAATCCCTTTTTATATAGATGATTGTACGCCCGAGGGCCTGCGGTATGGAGGCAAATAGCAGCAAACATATCATCTGGATTGAATAAAGTTCGTTTGCCACCATTTTTCAATATTTTTATCTGGGTTTCTGTAAATATTTTGCCCAGAGACTCTTCCAGTTGTTTGTGTGCTCGAATTAATATAGCCTTCTTTAATAATGTTTGATTGAGCCTCTTCTCGTTTGGGCACGGCATCTTCATTAAGGCGCCTCCTTTTATAAATTTGGCCGTTTTTAGATGCAAGCGTGAATTGAGAATCATCAAAATGTGTGTCGCAAATTCTGGAGTTTTCACCAAGGCTGCACCCAAGGCTTTCCTCCCACAACTTCCTCTTAACAATACATTTTGGTGCGTGAATGGTTTTCACACCCGGCACACTTTTGCGACAAAAATAGCAATAAATCATTGTTCTTTTTTTTTGGTCACACAAGGGTTAACAACTTTTAATAAATTCGCCCGCAGACAACCTTTTCATATGACAAGCACGAACGCACTGAAGCTAAGACATATAAACGACGAGCCTCTGCTGACGACGAGACTATCTTATGTTATTGTATCATGAGCCGTACTCAGTGAGTTTGAAAGAATCATCGCATTTTTGGGTTGCCGCACATTAATCTTATCTTCCACACACATATGTCTCGTCTCTGCTTGTCTCACTCTCTCGCCTTCTCTCTCTCTCTTTCACTGCTCTCAGTTCTCGCCCTCATCGTTTGTCGGTGCCTGCTGTCAACACCAGAGACATTGGAGGCCATGCTCCCCTCTCTTTGTCCCTCCAATATTGTCTTTGCTGAGATTTCTCCACCAAAACCACTCAACACTTAACAATCGCCTCGGTTCGCTCGTTTAAATGTCATGTAAAAATTAATTTGTTTGTCGCTCCGGCTTCTCTCCGCATCGCAGTTTGGATCTCTTTTTTTCGGTTCTGCTCTTGTGGCCTTTTGTTTAGCGTTTTTCGATAAACTTCTGTGGTCTGTTTATGTTCCATTTTCACTTCCACTTCTCCCCACCTCTGCCTCTGCAGTGGCAGCTCCAAGTCATCGTTGTTTTGTTGTTGCATCACAAAAAGTTTTTCCCCAAACGAATTTTCCCCTCATTTATATTTTCACATGTGTCTGTTTGTGTGTTTGTGTGTGGGTGTGTTTTTTTTTTTTTAGAGCGAAGCTCTCTTAGGTATGTCGCGGTAGGAAATTTTTTTTAAAAATCGTCAGACGTCAGATCTGCAGCGAGTCAGATTTTTTTCTTGTAGCGCAATAAAACGATAATTTATCCATTAACTCCTACATGCCATTGCAGTTCTGAAGGTGTGTGTTGGCCTCCCCTGCACCAGGCCCGTGGTTCAAATGATGTAGAGGTCGTCGAATATTTTTTTTTTTTTTTAAATTACATGCATATATACATTGTACATAAATATATCATCTGTACTTATATATGTATATTTTGTATAATAATTATGTTAAGAAATTTTTTAGAATATATGTATGTATGTATGTACATATGTGAACGTGAAACTTTATGTATATGTATAACTTTATTATATGTCCCTATGTATGTATGTAACGTACATTTTTATACCCTTGAAGAGGGTATTATAAAATTTGTCAGATGTTTGTAACGCACAGAAGGAGACGTTTCCGACCCCAAAAAGTATATATATTCTTGATCAGCATGAGAAGCTGAGTTGATATAGCCATGTTCGTCTGTCCGTCCGTCCGTCCGTCTGTGCGAATGCGTTTTACTCAGCCGTCTTAAGAGCTATAGAGCTGAAATTTTATTTTTTTCGGGGTTTTTTATTACCTGGGAAAAATAAAGTATGAAAACCATCAGGATCGGACCACTATATCATATAGCTATAGAAGAACTAGAAGAAACATTTTTATAAAAATTGGAGTATGCTATGAAATTTACATATGTGATAATATTGGATATAAAACCCCAGATCCCAAAATTTGAATGTGATCGGATAAATATAACACAAGTTACAGTCAATATAATAATCGGCTTTTTTTTCACGGGTTCTACTCGTTGCAGCGTTTGCCATATGTATGTATGTATGTATAATAGTTACCATACATACATATGTATGTATATATGTATAATAGTTACCATACATACATATGTATGTATGTATGTATAAGAGTTACCCTTAAAAAAGTATGTGTACACAAGGGCGTCGTCTAGTACTGGCATGGGGTGTTACCTTCACTCCCCCAATATAGCGATCAATTTAGTGAGACTTCAAATCGAAATGTATTAACAAAATTCAGCTACACTTCAGTGACCCCCTAAATGTGACGAATTCGTAGAGAGCTTCGCTCTACCTGGGTGTCCCGTGACACCTCATTGCTTTTTTTGTTAATAGTTTAATGACTTTTTATCGCTTAATACTTGTTTCGTGTGTTAATTGTTTTATTATATTTTCCTTTTGTTTGCAGTCGACAGTTTTCCAAAATGCAGGCATAATTTATTAACCTGTGAAATGGTTTTTTGATTTGTTACTTTTTTTTACAATTTTCATTCACAGGATCTCTGATTATTTATGCGGGTAGATTAATGCATATTCAATTTTCGTGTCTTTTTTTTGTGATTTCTAAAGGTTTTAAAATTTAAAAAAATTACTATTATTATTATTAAGAGGTTTACGCAAAATTGTAAATTTCACATAATTTGAGAAATTAAGCTATAAGAATTAAATTAAATTAACCAAGTAATAATGTTATTTACATTTAATATTTAATATTTACATTTGTATTGACTATATGGCTAAATTATAAATTTAGAAAAGAAACTCCAAAATGGCTAACAATTCTAATCAATGAATTAAGCCACTTAATTATTAAGATATTTTCTTTTTTTTTTTGTCAATTTCTTCATCGTTCATAGTTTTAAGCATTGCGAAACTAAACACATATTAGAGTTAAATAAATACAGAGTACCAAATATTTAGTGAGGAAACTATTTTAACTTTAATTTATTCACAATTTTCATAAATTTCATCATTTATTGACCAATTTCAATATTTTTTTTTTGGTTAAAAAGCGTTTTAGTAAGTAAGCATACATATATATAGATTTAAGGCTTAAAAAGAGTTGTTCGATAAATTATTTTGAATATCTTTTCTTAACTTTTATTTACAATGCATTTTCTAATCTTAAAATGATGTCTTCCGTAAAATATTTTAAATATCCTTGCTTAGCGATTGTATAATATGCATTTTCTAATCTTTTGAAGTGATCCATCTTACCCCCTAATCACTAAGTTTTACTTGGGTGATTTAGTTGATTTTTTTAAGTCCCAGAACATATTTTACAGATTTAAATGGAATTTATAATTCCAATTCTAAGTTGCAGTGTTACCTAATAATCCTTGGTGGTAGTGTTTAAGAAGGCTTTATAGTTTAATTCCTGGGTAAAGCAAGTATTTGGTAGTAAATTAAAATCTGTGTAAATATGCCTGGATAAGCCGGGTAATGCGGCTCAGAGCAGGTAAAAACAATAAATATCTCTGATGGATTTATCTAGCTAAATCGTGATAATCTACTATACATACTTTCATAGCTTGGATATTATGTGCGGAATTTTGCATGTTGCTCATTTGCGTTAAATACCAAAATAAATATGCATTGTCTCTTGCCAGGCGTAAGTAGGGTATATCCTTTAAGTAATAGGGAAAATATCGTATGTAATAAGATATACTTAAGAACTATGTCATCATTTAGATTTCCATATATCGATATGGGATAAAGAGACAGGGAATTCAAAATAAAAACTAGTAAACCAAATAATCAGACAAAATTAGCCCAAATTATACTTAGTTAATAGAGAGATTTAGGCCATATACCTCATTTTTACAGAAGAGTATCTTAAAAGTCGCTGAACTCATAAAAAATTTTCAAAAAATTCGTTCACTCCTTCCCTTCTGTTTGTCGTTGTTGTTATATTTTTTACGGCTACTTTGTCAGCATCATAAATTTTGCCTCCGTTGTATGTGAATTATTTACTAGCAAAAAGTGAGAGAGTGCGAAAGAGAGGTAGCCAGCAAATAAGACAGAGAGAGAGAGTGAGTAAGCAAGGGGAAGGGGGCATATAAATAATAAAAAAACATTATAAATTACACGCAGGAATGTAAGTAGCAAAAGTGAGAGAAGCCAAGTAATTTAGGTGAAGAACATTGTGATACCTCCCAAAAGTATGCTAATGTTCTGGCATAACAATTTTATATAAATGCCTCATTTATCAAATTTAATTCGTTATCTAAATTGTCGTAAGTTCCTCAATGCTAATTCTCTTTCTACATTCGGGAAACTATTGATCTCTCAGGATAGAAACTTAATTTCCTTGGGATCTTAGTTCTTGGTTCTTATTTATTTACTTTTTATGCACTGCCAATTGAAAGACATTTCACTTCACAATTGAAGTGACAAAATGATGGTAAGATGGTATATTTCCCACAGTTTGAATGAATATCTTTCTGCTTCAGTTGAGAAGTTGGTCGTTTGATCAATCTTGATTGTTTTGCCCATTATACCCTGCTTTCCTGTTTGCGAAATAGAGAGAGTATAATTTGTAGCCGCGAAAACATTTATATGAAGAATATAAAAAGGAAGCAACTGCCGCCGCAGCACAGAAGCAGAAGCTGATAAACAAAAATATTCCTAATAAATGTTATGCAGAGAAAAATTATTCAAAAACTCTTCAATACGTTCTCAAATCTTTCAGCTACTGTGATATCCTGATTAGATCATTTGCTCATTTTATATAAAGGCTGGAATATATCCTTCCGTTTTATCTGTCTTATATCCTCCCCGCCATATCAAACACGAACAATAATTCACTTTTGAGCATTCGAATGCCATTTAAAAAATTGAAAAACAAACTGCAATAAATTCAGGAAAAAAAAACGAAACCTAAGCACACAATACATAATTTATCGACAACAATTTATCTCGTAATAGTTACGAGGGGATCAGCAAGAGAAATGGCAACACACAAAACTGCCAATGGTGACATTGAAATTTTATGGTAAAAAAGGATCCTTGCAATGCTTTTATATGTATGTCCTTTTTTTGCGCAATGCCACCCTGGCACAGGACTTTACATTTACTATTTTTTGTCATTTTTTGGGTAGATTAATAGAAGAAATTAATCGCTGCATTGTTGCTGACAATAGAGAAAACGTCCGTATCGTCTGTGACACGTGCAGTTTTTGTAAATGATAAATTAGGGATATATGAAGTTTTTATACCATACACCCATAGGGTGAAATGGTATATTAAAGTCGCCAAAATGTATGTAACAGGCAGAAGGAAGCATCTCCGACCCCACAAAGTATATATATTCTTGATCAGGATCAACAACCGAGTCGATCTAGCCATGTCCGTCTGTTCGTCCGTCCGTCCGTCTGTCCGTCTGTCCGTCTGTCCGTATGAACACCTAGATCTCGGAGACTGTAAGAGCTAGAGACACCAAATTTGGTATGTAGACTCGTGTAGTATGTAGAGTGATCAAGTTAATTTCAAATTTTTGCCACGCCCCTTTCCGCCCCCGCAATTTAAAAAAACGTTTATCTCAAAAACTATTCTAGCTAGAGACACCATATTTGGTATGTATATTCGTTTAGTAAATGCACACATTTTGTATGTATAAAAATTTTGCCACGCCCTTTTCCGCCCCCGTAATTTGAAAAACTTGATTATCTCCCGTATTTTTTTACCTTATGCAATCAAATTTGGCACACTTAAATTTAATATCTAATATCTAGCAAAATAGAAAATTTGATCAAAATCGGACAAAAAACAGTCGAGTTATGCATATAAACGTTTTTCCATAAGGCCGGAGTTGGCCGTTGGCTGGTGGGGCGCTAGGGTGCCCGTATGATTGAGTAAGCGAGATACTAAGATATGCTTGTAAGAAGCATGTGAAAATGCTTGAAATATTTGCTTTACTGGTGTAAGGTGTTGGAGGAGACGTCATTGTTAACTTAGATTTGTATATATTAAAATTTCTTATATTATTTGTTTAAGATTATCGGAATTTCTACCACTGTATTTACATTAACATGTTCTAAAAGCTTCTGTTACATGGCTCATGAAGAGCTTTTAACTCATGAAAACGAAATATAAAAATGACTTCTTTCTGGAATTCGAAGAGGAGAAGACTTAATTTTCCTTACTCCACTCCACATGCTATTGAGCATTGGAGTTTTGTACCATCTGCAACTGGGCAGATCAAACATTGGCGACCGTGACAGGACCTTGCACTACGCAAGTCCCAACATAAAAACTTAAAAACTATATAAAGTCGTTTATTCGTTCATTATATTGCATTCATCGTTACATCATCTTGGACAGTCATCATTGGACTTTTCAGCGTACATCATCATCACATTCATCATTGGACTTCTTCATCGTTACATAATCATCTTGGATAGTCGTCATCGGACTTCTTCATCATTGGCATTTGCAAGACATCATCGTGGACATTTACGTGGAGCCCTATCATAACCTAAGTCAACTTGAGTGTGTAAATTTACAGTATCTATTTCCACTCAAATTTTGACTCAATTACCACTCATTAGCGATCGTAAAGCTTTCACATGCTTTACACTCACATGTAAAACACTCGTAAGCTTTAACACGTGCTAAGTATTAAGCACAGCGGAGTAAGTACTCAAACTGTCATATAATTAAATATTCGATTTTCTCGATAAGGAAAAAAAAGATATTTTTCGTGAGTTAAGCAATGTACTTTATTATTTGAAAGAAAACTTAGAACTGATTACAAAAATGTCTTATGGTTATATTTATAGCTAAATTTGGGAGCCCTTTGGTGGCGTGGTTGATACTTCGACGATTTGATTGGTCCGATTTTAAGTGCTGAGTTAGCGTTCTCACGCCTTTGGTTGTTAGGGGGACAATTATTATTTCAAGTGTTCAATTGTTTATGTTAGTTTTTATGGATTAGCGTTCATACGCTTTGGTTTTGAGGGGGACAATTATTACTTCAAGTGTTCGATTGTTTATGTTAATTTTTATGGATTAGCGTTCATACGCTTTGGTTTTGAGGGGGACAATTGTTTATAAAAACGGATGTTTACTTTAACGTTATGAATTTTAGGGGCCGAAATATTTATATGTTATTGGGTATTGGAGTCGGATATATGACTCCCCCATTCTAAAGAAAATAGCCTGTCCGCGAGGGGTTTTTCTCAGCTGTAAATATTGGAGTATCAATTTTGTTTATAATTTGGGACTCGATTTTTTCAACAATTGGGGTTTCGATTATGTCTGTGGGACCACGATTGTTATTTGATCGGAAATGCTTAATAATTAATTTTTGTGGCATTGCCTTAAACTTATAGATTAAGTATGTAATCAAACTTATTATAGTAAGTATAAAAGTGGTTAATGTAATAGTTTGAAATGCAGTATAATATTTCGTATGTTCGTTAATTATCTCTTTTGTTTGGATAAAGGAAATAGGTTCTAGCCTGGTGATATTGTTTGTTACATAAATGCTTTGGCTATAGTCAAGTAATGAATTTATTATTGATATTTCGTTTAGTTGTAAGGCACAATCGTAAATTTTTATTATGTTATTGCCTTCTATTATTAATTCGTTGTTTACGCAATTTTGATTAAGTTTAGTTTTTGGTAGATTCCATGTTACAATTATGTTTGGTTCAATGTAATTAGTTTGAAAATTCTTATATGTCTTAGTGTATTTACAAGTGGTTGGGATTTGATTTAAAATGCCTATTATACATTCGTTAGTTTCTATTTGTTTTGTGTTTTTATTGAACAAAGTGTTGTTATTAAAATAGTATTTATCGTATGAATTTTCTGTCAAAATATTTTTATTCTCGTCTGGATAAGGAAGTATCTCAAAGATAGGGGTTTTTATTACTTCTTGAGGAATGTTTGAAATGATAAATATCTCGTTTGAACTTGGTTTAAGCCAGGTGGAAGTTTTTGTATTCAATAGTTTTTCCGAATTAACATGACTTAAGTGATTATGTTTTAAAAGTTTTGGGTTGAAAATTCCTAATCTAGTGAGCTGCATGCCCATTTCTATGTCTTCAATGTATTCTGTGAAATGCTCAAAATTAAAGATTAGAACTTCTAATCTTACTTCTTTTTCTTTTTCTTCCCTGAGGCTGTTTATTACTTCTAAACCTTTATTAACAGTGTCTATTACGTAATTTAGTTCGTTTGCTTGTACGCTATTGCTTTCAGATTATTTATTTTTTCTTCTAATTCATCTTTATCTTCCTGATCAAGAGTACCAAAAAGATATTTGTATATTGAACCAATTCCGTTAATTAGTCCTCGTTTGTTACGTTTTACAATGTGTATTCCATTAATTTCCCTACTTAGTTTTTCTGTTAAGTATTGAATATGGATTAGGTTTTTAAATTCTTGTGCTTGTTGCATTAAATTATTATATGTAATGTCTATTAGAGTTAAATTCACTTTTAAATAATGATATTCAAAGTTTGTCGGTAAGTCCATGGTTCCTGTTTTAAATATTAAGTAACCGTTTGGTGCTTTTACTGGGTTTATGTCAATGGATTGACTGCATGTTGATTTTAATGTTAAGAATAGCATGATGCATAAAAAAGTCATCTTGAGTTGTTGACCTGTAATTAATTAATTGTCGTATTTGCTTTTATTAACTTTCTTTTTCTTCTTGAATTTTGATTTGTAGTGTGTAACTTTTTGTCCTCTATTTCTTTCTTCAAAATGTTTCTCGTCTAACTGATTTATTTCTCCGGTCTTTTGAATGGATTTGTCGTTTTTGACTTTACTAATGGTGCTTGTTTAAATCTAGTGTCGATTTCGAAGTCGTGTCTATCTTCATTTAAATTGTTTATTTGATGTATTTTTCTTGTTTGGGTATTATAGTCGGGGGATCCTGCATAGATAAAAATGTCCGCTGGTGTTCGGTTAGTTGTTTTATGTCTCGTCTTATGGTTGTATACGTAGAGAATTTTTTCAAATTTAAGTAATTTATCGTCGATGTCATTTTCACTATTTATAATTCTGAGTTTTTCATTTACTGTTTTATGGAATCTTTCTACATCTGAGATGCCGTTTTTACTTGATGTGATTTCTAACTTTACATTTTCTTCTTGTAGCCAATTTTTTAGTGCTATACACAGAAATGCTGAATCTTTGTCTGATTTTATTTCTATCGGTTTGCCCATTTCAGTGAATACTTTCATAATTGCTCTCTTGGCTTCTAACCAATCTCTAGACTTTACTTCTACAAGTGTTGCAAATTTCGAGTAAATGTCAATGCATGAGAGGAATTGTAAATTGTCGATCATGTAAAAGTCCATGACGTATTTTTCTCTGATATTAAAAAGTTCTGGTGTTATTTCAAAAGTTAGTTTTGTATTTCTATTTTCTGTCTTTGCGATATTGCATACTGAGCATTCATTAATAATGTTTTGAATTAGGTTTTGAAAATCGGGAAAATAATATTTTTCTTTAAACAAATTAATCGTTTTTTCAATTCCTGGATGTAATAGTTCTTTATGTTGTTTTAGGATTATTTCTTTAAATTGTGCAAACGTTTGAAGGTCCTCTAACTTAATGCTAGATTTCGAGGTTTTTGTATTTGCGTTTGGTTGTATTATTTCGATAAAAGCTTGTTGGAATATGGGAAATCTTGTTCATTATGAAAATATAGTACAGTGTTTTTACTGCAAAGATATCTTATGATTATATCCCTTGCGTAAGCATTGGTCATTTCTTTGTATGTTATTTTTATGTTTGTTTTGTAAAAGTAAGTTGTTGTTTCTGCTTTGTCTTCTGAACCTCTAATGAATTCTATTTGTCTGTTGTAATAATTAATGGGTCTTTCTACTATTGGAATGTAGTTTTCATTATCCTCGTGAGCACTATGTATTGTAGCTGCTGTGCTTTCTGTTGATCCTAAAAAGTTTTCATCTATTTTAACTCTGGAAAGGGCATCTGCTACATGATTTTCTTTGCCAGGTAAATATTTAATTTTGTAATCAAACTCATTTAGTCTTATTTTCCATCTTTGAAGTTTCATATTTGGTTCTTTTATATTGTTGAGCCATACTAAAGGCTTATGGTCGCTTAGAATCTCGAACTTTCTACCGAAAAGGTATGGCCTAAAATATTTAGTTGCCCATACAATAGATAGTAATTCCTTTTCTATGGCTGAATAATTAAGTTCGTGTTCGTTAAGTGTTCTACTACCATAAGAAATAGGTCTATGGTCCTGTGAAAGGAACGCACCTAAAGCTATGTTGCTGGCATCTGTGGTTAGGAAAAATGGTTTTTTGAAATCGGGATATGCAAGTATAGGATCATTCATAAGGAGATATTTTAATTTTTCAAAGGATGAAATGTAATTTGGGTCGTTTATATTTATTTTAGCTCCTTTCTTTAATCCTAGAGTTAAAGGTTTTGCAATATGTGCAAAGTTGGGTATAAATTTCCTGAAGAATCCGCATAATCCTAAGAATGATTTAATTTCTTTTGGAGTTTTGGGTATCGGAAAATTTTGAATTGCTTTGACTTTATCTGGGTTAGGTTTTATACCTTCTGTTGTTATTATATGACCAAGGAATGCAGTTTCCCTTTTCATAAATTCGCATTTGTCAAGTTGGAGTTTAAGATTAGCTTCTCTTAGTTTGTTAAATACCTTTCTGAGTGATAGTATGTGTTCCTCCAATGAAGTGGAGTACACAATGATGTCATCCAGATAAACAAGGCAATCCTTATAAATAAGGTCTTCCAAAAGATTATTCATGCATCTCTGGAATGTTGCCGGGGCATTTTTAAGACCAAATGGCATACGTGTGTATTCGTAATGGCCATGTTTAGTTGAGAAAGCTGTTTTTGCAATAGATTCAGGATCCATTTGAATTTGATGAAATCCCTTAGCTAAATCAATGGTGGTAAAGTATTGGCATTTTCCTAGTTTGTCGAGAATTTCGTCCATAACTGGGATTGGAAATTTGTCGTCTATTGTGACTTCATTTAGATTTCGGTAGTCAATGACTAATCTGAATTTTTGTTTCTTGGAAGCATCTCCTTTTTTGGGACGATCCAAATGGGTGAACAGTAGGGGAATTCGATTTACGAATGATACCCTGTTCAATCATTTCATTTATTTGTTTGTTGACTTCCATATCAAATGTTTGGGGATATTTGTATGGTCGTTTATAGATTGGGTCCTCATGTTTTGTATGAATAGAGTGCTTTATTGTACTCGTGAAAGTCAAATTTTCACCTTCGCGATACCGAATGTCACTGAATTCGTACAAGACCTTTTTTAATTTTTGAGTTTCTTCGTTGTTTAAATGGTCGAGTCTATACTCATTACTTTCTATTATTTCGTTTTCAATCGCAAAATTTGTTTCCGGGTCCCTTTCTGTGGGTGGGTCCAAAACTTCTATGTTTTGTTCTTCTTCTATTTCTTCAACATCTCTAAAGTAAAATGTATAGTTTCCTAATTTTGCGTATTCTTCTTCATAATTTATTTGTGCTTTGCAGGCTTTTAGGAAAGTTCTGCCTATCAACATGTCGTATTTATTTGAAAATTTATGGATATAAAATTTTTGTTCTGTCGGACAAAGTTAGCTGGGTGCAAGGAAAATAATTTCTTTTAGTTCTACTGCTCCTTCAATCATGTGAATTTTGGAATCTCCTAAATAGGTTTTGAAATTAAAAAAGTTTTCGGACATTATATTGATTGAAGAGCCTGAATCGACTACACATCTCAAAGGTTTATTGTTCATTATTATTCTGATGAAGGACTTGTCTCTATCTCTTCTTCCGATTGATCCGAGGCATTCTGATGAAAATTTTCGGATGTATCCATTTTGCTAATTCCACTATTACTTTCTCTTTGCCTTTTTGTAGGCTGGTTTGCTACATTATTCTTTGAATAGTTGTTTTGCTGTTGATTATTCATTGGATTTTGAGCCCTGTCAATATTTAATTTTTGTTGAAATTCTTGGAATAGTTTTTGGTTTGGTATTGTATCTGATTGCTTTGTTTGAGACGGAATTGTACTATTGGGTACAAAAGTTTTTCCACCTTTTTGATTCTGATTTTGGCTTTGATTTGACTTTCTTATTTCTGTTATACTATTTTCGTATAACCCTTCTCTTTGAGCTACTTGCTTCAATTTACTGACTGTGGTTATATCGTATCTAGCTAATGTCATGAATAATCTATCGGGTAATTTTTTATTTATTACGTCTTTGATGGTGTTATTTAACGCGTTTGTATAGAGCGCGGTGTTATTCGCATCGTTTTCTAGACTTAATTTGTTTGTTATAATGTAAGACTTATCTTCTAATTCGGTGACAAACTTACGAAGATTTCCTGCGTAGCTGGTGTTGTAGAGGCGTCGCAGAAGTTCCTCACAGGGGGTCTGCGTTTTTAATTCGTTGATAAGGAGTGTCCTTAGTTCCGGCCAGGTGTTAGATTGTCCAATTTGTGAGAGTCGTTGTGCTTCTCCGGTAAGCTGCATCTCGATTGCACTGAACAGTATGTTATGCTGCCTTATATCATTGGTTGGATATAGGTGCATAATAAAATCTATTCTCCTTATAAACGACGTCAGATTTTCTGGAGCTCCATCGTAATTTGCCACCTGTCTTAATGAAGACAGTGCCTGGTTGAGGTGGGCTTCGGTGAGTTCTACAGCCATTTTATATCTTTTAAATTTTTTGATTTTTCTGGATTTTAGTGATGGTTTGTTTTGGGTTTTTTTTTTTCTGTGTTTTAGTGATGGTTTGTTTTGGTTTTTTTTTTTTCTGGGTTTTAGTGATGTGTTGTTTTGTTGATCTTCTGGGTTTTTTGTGGTGTTTTGTTTTGTTAATTTTCTGGGTTTTGGTTATGTTTTATTTTGGATTTTGGGTTTTTGTTCGCACACAAGTTGGCGGTTTTTGTTCCTCAATTGGATTTAATAGTTGTAACACACAGTTAATATTTTCGCGCACAGTTGGCGTAAATATTTTTTCTTTGGTTGCAACGCACAGTTGATACTTCCGCGCACAGTTGGCAGAAAATATTTTTCACTGTTGTAGACTTTCGAGCACTACCCGTAAATTCTTGATGTCGGATCGGAAATTTATTTTGTAGTGATTATTCACTAATTCTATGTAACGCACAGATAACAGTTCTACGCGTCGCACGGATAGAATAACAGTTCACTACAATAGTTATTCACCAATTCTATGTAACACACGGATAACAATTCTATATGTAACACGGATAGAATAACTTTTTTTTTCCAATCCTACCGACTGCGCCAATTAAATATTCGATTTTCTCGATAAGGAAAAAAAAGATATTTTTCGTGAGTTAAGCAATGTACTTTATTATTTGAAAGAAAACTTAGAACTGATTACAAAAATGTCTTATGGTTATATTTATAGCTAAATTTGGGAGCCCTTTGGTGGCGTGGTTGATACTTCGACGATTTGATTGGTCCGATTTTAAGTGCTGAGTTAGCGTTCTCACGCCTTTGGTTGTTAGGGGGACAATTATTATTTCAAGTGTTCAATTGTTTATGTTAGTTTTTATGGATTAGCGTTCATACGCTTTGGTTTTGAGGGGGACAATTATTACTTCAAGTGTTCGATTGTTTATGTTAATTTTTATGGATTAGCGTTCATACGCTTTGGTTTTGAGGGGGACAATTGTTTATAAAAACGGATGTTTACTTTAACGTTATGAATTTTATGGGCCGAAATATTTATATGTTATTGGGTATTGGAGTCGGATATATGACTATATAGAGAAACGATCTACATATTAAAGCTCACTTATTAAGCTCTTGAGTGAAACTTAATGCATTTGAGTTTAATTTAATTCACGTTTAATTCATTTCTAACTTGCTACATTTCTTTCGTTAAGGGCCCAAAATGTCTCCACCAAATGAAACGCAGCTTCTACCTCTCAGACAACAACGGAATCAACTGCAATCTAATATTCAAAGTTTAAGAGCTAGAATCGATCTTGAAAATGACCCTATTATATTAGATTGTCAGTCTCAAATTATTGAGTCGTATTTTAAACAAGCATTACAAGTTCTAACCAATATTGAGAAGCTAGATCCAGCAGACGCGAATCGGGCAGAGATAGAAAATCTTTTTATCGAAACAAAGGCAATCATATTACGGCGCATTGGCGCAAGTAAAAAGGAAAAACCAGAAGAACTTAGTTTCTTTAATTCATCGACATATCATGGGGGACATCATAATCGGCTTCCATCCCTCAAATTACCTAAATTCGACGGCAAATATGGGGAATTCCAAAAATTTATTACTTCATTTACAAATATGGTACATGAAGACAACTCATTGTCCAATGTTGACAAATTTAACTATCTAATAAGTTGTCTATCTGGCCAAGCTCTAAGCGTAGTCTCGCCATTTCAAATATCAGACGAAAATTATCCCAAGGCCCTAGAGCGCCTCAACGAGCGATATGACAAGAAAGTTCTTATTTTCGTAGAACATATTTCAAGTTTATTTAACATTGCTAGCATGAAAAAGGCAGACGCTGTTACCCTACGTACAATTTTGGATACGGTTTCAGCTCTACGCGGATCATTGTTGTCTCTTGGGTCTGAAGCTGATGTATTAAACGCAGTACTTATTCACATTGTTATGGCAAAAATTGATCTTGAATCCAAACAAGCATACGATCGGGTTCAAGAATATGATAAATTGCCAGACTGGGCCGACTGTTATCAAATTCTCAGTCGACACTGTCAATATTTGGAAGGGTATCTGCGAAACCGACAAGAGGAAAGACCCGTCAGAGACAAACTTCATAGTACTTCAAAAGTATTTGTTGCTGCCCAAAGTAGATGCATTCAATGTCAGTCAACTGAGCATAGGTTAGCATTCTGTCCAGTTTTTAATTCGCTACCTTTTATTGAGCGATTTAAGATTGTTAAAACAGCGTCACTTTGTTTAAATTGCCTCAATAAGGGTCATCCAGCCTCAAAGTGTCCTTCATTGAATAGATGTCGTCATTGTGGAGGTTTACATCACACAAACATGCATAAGGATTCAAACGTCCAGGGAAATTATCAACTAGATGGACCTTCTATTCATCATCAATCGCAACAAATCATTCATAATACACATGACGAAAGTAAAACATTTGCAACATCAATGTTGACTCGCCACGCTCGGCGGGGATTACTTCCAACAGCAATAGTTCTTATTCAAGACAAACTTGGTGAGTTTCAGCTCGCAAGAGCATTACTTGATTCGTGCTCTGAGCTTACCTTTATAACTGAAGAATTAGCGAAAAGGCTTCAGCTTCCGTTTCGTTACGATCATTATGAGATTGCTGGAATCGGTGAATTACGTACACATATGAAACATTCCGTATCTACCAAAATTGGTTCAAGAATATCTCCAGATGAATGGAATATGCAGTTTATCGTGACTAAATCTATATCTCTACCTCAGCCTGAAAAGAGACTAGATGTGTCAAATTGGGCCATTCCCAAAGAAATTGAGTTAGCCGACCCATTCTTTTATACGCCCGGAAAAGTAGATCTATTGCTTAGCGTAAAGGAGTTTTTTGATCTACTTAAAACTGGTAAAATTAGTTTAGGAATTGGTCTTCCTCATCTAGTGGAAACTGCATTAGGATGGATCGTCGGGGGTAAGATTGCTGAACCTCAATCAACTCAACAATACACTTGTAATTTAACGCAACGGCAGGACCTTAACATATTATTAGAAAGGTTTTGGAAAATGGATGAAATACATGGAATTCAAAATAAAGATATTTCGTTAACCTCAGAAGAACAAGCATGTGAAACTCACTTTCAGGTGCACACACAATTCCTGGATTCAGGGCGCATACAGGTTCGGTTGCCTTTCAAGGAATCTCCTGAACAACTTGGAGACTCGTTGTCCTGTGCAAAAAGACGTTTTCTTCAACTCGAAAGACGGCTTGCATCTCAACACCAATTAAAGGAAATGTACATCGATTTTTTAGATGAATATCTTAAGTTGAATCACATGGAGGTAGCTTCGTTAGATAATTTGCAATCGGGAAATCATTACATTATTCCTCACCATTGTGTCCTTAGACCGCAGAGCTCATCAACTAAACTTCGCGTAGTATTTGACGCTTCGTCTAAATCATCATCAAATATATCATTAAATGATATTCTCATGGTTGGTCCTACTATTCAACAAGATCTAATCCTAACATTACTCTCGTTTCGTTTGTATCGCCATGCTATTACAGCTGACATAACAAAAATGTACAGACAATTTCTCGTCGCACCTGAGGATAGAAGTTTCCAACAAATCTTGTGGAGAAAGTCACCGCAAGAACCTATTCAATTATTTCAATTGAATACTGTTACCTATGGGATGTCGTGCGCTCCATTTCTCGCAATCAGGTCCTTAAAGTTTTTATCAGAGACGTATAAGGAGTTGTTTCCAATTGGAGCTGCTGTATTAGCTGAGGATATGTACGTCGACGATCTAATTTATGGAGCTGACTCAATCGAAGAACTCAATGCTAAGACGAATGAAGTTACCAAATTGCTCTCAAAGGCAGGCTTAGAATTGACAAAGTGGAATTTTAGTGGGGCACCAACAGATTATGAATATAATCTCAATATTGACAATAGTGATGTCACCAAGGCTCTTGGCATGTCGTGGCTGCCAACTGAAGATCTTATATTATTTCGATTTGATCTTCCATTAACTGCAATACCAACAAAACGAAAAATAGTATCGATCATGGCCAGGCTCTATGATCTGCTAGGATTATTAGCGCCAGTCGTAGTACGCTACAAAATCTTGATCCAAGACTTGTGGATCGAGCGCTTGGACTGGGACGACCCGTTGCCAGAGATCTTACGGACTAGATGGCAACAACTTGAAGCTGATTTATCTAATCTTGACATGGTTCGAGTAAATCGATTTGTTAATACATCACCAAAAAATAAGTGTGAAATCCATGGATTTTCGGATGCCTCAAATCGAGCGTATGGATGTTGCATATACGCAAGGGTTTTGGACAACGGAAAATATGTAACTTCATTGATCATTTCGAGATCGAGAGTTGCGCCCACTCAATCGCAAAGCATACCTCGTTTAGAGCTTTGTGCTTCCGTTTTACTCTGCCAAACATGGACTAAAATCAAACACAAATTAAACTGTCTTGTCAGCAAAACATATTTTTGGACAGATTCAACTGTCGTTCTCCATTGGATTAAAATGCACCCATCAACTCTAAAATGCTTTATTGCCAATCGCGTATCAACCATACAAACTCAATCGCAGGATATCATTTGGAGTCACGTGCCTGGAAAGGATAATCCAGCCGACATTGTTTCACGTGGCTGTGCAGCGCGCGATTTGATGCAGACAATTTGGTTTCATGGACCAAGGTTCTTAACACTTAATGCATTACATTGGCCGAAATCTGAAAGAAAGACAGATTTCGAGCCCAAAGAATTAGAATTGCGAAACACCCTTGTATTGAAATGTAGCACTAGTTATAAAGAAAAGAGCATAGTTGAGCAGATCATTAGTAGACTATCATCGTTTCGTATGATTGTGAGAGTCTTAGCATATGTTTTACGAGTTTTCAACCGAGTTCCTATTAACCGCAATAATACGATAAATGCTACAAGAAGCATTTCAGTAGAAGAATTTAAATTGGCTTTTAATCATATAATCTCTTCCATTCAGAGTGATGTGTTTGCGAAAGAACTAAAGGACTTACAAGCAGGACGAAGTCTGAAGCCGGAGCTTCAAAAGTTAAATCCATTCATCTCAAATGAACAGATAGGTTCTCAAAATATTCGACTTATCCGTGTTGGAGGCCGTCTTGCAATGGCTGACATACCATTGGACGCTAAAATGCCGTTATTGCTTCCAAAGACTCATAATTTCACTTATAATATATTGAAGATCTTCACTTGCGAAACCTTCACGCGGGAGCTAAAGTTTTGATAGCGATTCTGCGCCTAACAGTAAGGATTGTAAATGCTCGCGAACTGGTCCGAAAGGTTGTTAGAAGTTGCACACATTGCTATCATTACAAACCTGTATTAATGCGACAAATCATGGGTAACCTCCCAGCTGACCGTCTCCTGGCCGAACGCCCGTTTCTAATATGCGGAGTAGATCTATGTGGACCATTTCTTACGTCGTACCGCATTCGAAGCAAAGTTCCTTACAAAACATATTTGGCCATATTCGTTTGCTTTTCTTCAAAAGCTATTCATACAGAACTAATCTCTGACCTATCTGCTAATAATTTTATTCTCTGTTTGAAGCGATTCATCGGACGACGTGGCATACCCAAAAGGATTTATTGTGACAATGCCACCAACTTTGTCGGAGCAAGTTCGCAACTTGAAGGCTTCAAACGGCAATTCTGTTCAGAACTCAATGCAAAAAATCTGGAGGAATTTAGCCGAAATGCCGGCTTTGAATTCAATTTCATTCCACCGAGTGCTCCCCATTTTGGAGGCTTATGGGAAGCCGCAGTAAAGTCAATGAAGACTCTGCTCATCAAAAATTTGACCTCTTCTCATTTGACGTATGAAGAGCTTCAATCGATTGCAATTGAAGTGGAGGCGATATTGAATTCCCGTCCAATATCCATTCACAGCGATGATCCCAATGACGGGGAGGCTCTGACGCCAGCACACTTATTGATCGGATGTTCACTGCAAGCGATCCCTGAAGCGGTAATAAATGACTCAAAACTATCTTATCTATCTCGTTGGCAAAGGGTGACCTATCTCAAGCAACGCTTCTGGGAACTCTGGAAGCGCGACTATGTACATCAATTACAAGAACGCTCTAAGTGGTTGCATCCCGAGAACAACATAGCAAAGGATCAATTAGTTCTCATCCATGAAGACAATCTTCCACCGCAATGCTGGATTACTGGTCGTGTGGTCGAAGCCATACTTGGTGCAGATGGAAGGGTCAGAGTAGCCGATGTTCGCACCAAGAAAGGAATTATTCGTCGCCCAATCTGCAAACTTGCTCCATTGCCTTTAAGAGATGACGTTGATGTAAATTGAAGGAGTCATACTTCATCCTTCAATGGCGGAGTATGTTGGAGGAGACGTCATTGTTAACTTAGATTTGTATATATTAAAATTTCGTATATTATTTGTTTAAGATTATCGGAATTTCTACCACTGTATTTACATTAACATGTTCTAAAAGCTTCTGTTACATGGCTCATGAAGAGCTTTTAACTCATGAAAACGAAATATAAAAATGACTTCTTTCTGGAATTCGAAGAGGAGAAGACTTAATTTTCCTTACTCCACTCCACATGCTATTGAGCATTGGAGTTTTGTACCATCTGCAACTGGGCAGATCAAACATAAGGTATACCAAAGTCGGCGAGACGACTTACTTACTTCATTTTTATTGACATTTTGGTATTGGGTATTAATTGTCTAATATTAAGGTAGACGGCTGGAATGAGAGGAGGAACTTTTTAATGGACATTAGGGTCTCAATGTCACTAGAGGGTGGCAAAAATTTCGAGAACTTCGCCGTAAAAAAAACATAATGAAATATTTCGAGAAGAGAGGAATTATTCCTAATGCTTAAGTAATTCTTTTATGAGGAAGATTTGTGAATGTAATTGACTTTATTCAGATAAAAGATAATGTCCAGAAAGGAGCCTTAAAATATATATAAAATATACAGAATGACCATCTGCTTAAATTTCTTGCTTCTAATTGATTGATTAAATTAATAAATGGTTTACATTAGACAAGATATAATCCATCAGATACAGCTAGATTTTGTTATTGTAAAAATATTTCCATTGATTTACGCACAGTAAAAAGTAAATGAAATAATCATCAAGCGTCAGGACTAGAGGGAAACTGCGGTCAATCAAGGACATCGTTAAGCGTCCTTTACCTTTGATTTATGGCCCACAATTCATTGTCAGCAGCAGCCACCAAAGTTGATGCTTCTGAGACGAGTCACTCCTCTCGCTATCTGCTGCCGTGACCCACCCCTGGTCAAGTCCCGAGGAGTCAGTCCCTTCTCCTAGTCCTTTTGACACTTTGACAAATAATTTTATTGACGCTCACAGTACTTGGATCGCTGTTTGGTTTTTAATTGTCCTCGGCTCAGCTGCTCTGCACGTGATAATTGCTCATTTTATGAGGCATTTATCAAAGTGTCTCGAGGTCCTTGCGGCATTGTTGTTGTTGTTGGCTGTCCTTCGCTGTTGCCCCGTGTGAGTTGAATGCCGCCTGCTGTGTGTCTGTCAGGGGCGGTTTGGCGAAAATTTCTATTCTACTTCATGCGGATTTTATGGATTGACTGACTGACAGTCACGCGTCATTTATTTGACCGTGACAGTTGGTCGCAAAGAAAGAGCATTTTCAGTTTTGATTCTCAACTCTGATTCGAAGCAAAAGATGGAGTGGAAGAACTTTCACATTCGCTTCTCAGACACGTGATGGATTTAAGCGGCATATCAATAAATTAACACAAACGGAAATTTGTTAAGGACTTTAGTGCTCTCGCTTGTAAAGCGAACATGCCATGCATAGCTGATGAATCTCCCAAGACAAAAGAAAATAAAAGACAACAAAACAAAACAAAAAAAAACCGCGTAATAAAAACTAAATTATATGCTTTTCACGTTCAAGCGTCTGCGGCACCGACGGCGGCATCACACAAAATGAAGCAACATGTTGCTCAGTCAGTCCGACAAAACAGAGAGAAAAAACATACATATAAAAACCCTCAATCCGTCACACAGAGACCGACCCACGCACTATTTAATTTAGTACAAAATTATTATGCGCAACATTAATAATTTTAAATGAAGTGTGAATTTTGCTGTCAAACCAGTGAGACACAGTCTGACGAGTCGGACATACATACAGACGGAGGGACATACCGAGATAGGAGCAAGAACAGAGGCCAGAATGCCGACGACAAAGCCGTCGACCACTTTGTATTTCAGCTCATTTGGTTTTTCTCGTTTCTTTTGGGTTTCAATTTTTTTACTGTTTCTCAAGGATTTTGTTTATGGTCTTGTATTTTTTGTGTGTCTTCCTTGTTGTTTGTTTTTGGTTCATGCCATGAATGCGTATTAAGAAATTAGTACTGACTAACGATAACGTTTTGATTATCCTTCTAAAAAAAAAAAACACACACACACAGAGGGTAAAGAGGAATGTTAACATTGATTCCCGAAGTTTAAAGTCATTCGCACTAAAAATTTTTGTTGAGCTCAAACCTTAGGTGATGAAAAATATGGCTTACTACGATTTGAATTTTTCTTTTTTAGAAATCCAAAGGCCTACTTTGATTTTAAAAATTTAAATGACTACTACGATTTGTTTTGTTTTATTTTGTATTTCTCAAAGACTACTATTTAATAAGAATTTGGGAAATATTTAAATATGTAGTATTTAATAAATAATAAAGAAATATATTTTTATATTTTTCAAACGTGAAATTTTTCAAAAACATTTTATCTAAAAAGTCTAATATTTGCACAAAGAAAGGGCTAAAATTGTAGCTCAACAGAAATCAGTATATTTTCTGACTCTCAACTAGTAACACGCACATCAAATACAATAATTTTGTAACACAAATATCTAGACATAATTTATAGTAAATTCTTTTTTTTTCTGTTTTTTGGTAAACATGGCACACATTTTTGACACTATTATAGAAGGACTCCTTTGCCCGGATAAGGGGCATTTCACGATACCGAAGTGGCGAAATTACTTCTGGATGCGTCGGCGTGTGAGCAAATCGAGAAGACAATTCGACTTCAACGTATGTCATTCATTTCTGAGTTTATGCGTGAGTAAGACAGAAATACTCAGACAGATTATGCTGCTGCCCATCGTAAGAGTTCTATTTGAATTGATATGCAAGCAACCGGCCGATAGCGAGGATGACGAATTGGATGGCAATAGTTATGCGGAGGGGGCCAGTCATGCCCTCGATGAGATAGCCATGATTGTGTCAGGTGACCAACTTTTCCCACTCTTGTTTCAGTTAATGGAGCCGGCTATCCAAAGTACGAACAATCTTACTCGTCGGGCAGCCTATTATGCATGAGCACTATCTCTGAGGGTTGCATGGAGATCATATGCAAGCAATACTTGGAAGTAATGTTGAATGTCATCAAAACGGGCACACAGGATCCCGATTTGAGTGTGCGCGGTGCTGCTTTCTTTGCCCTGGGTCAGTTCTCGGAGAATTTTCAGCCTGATATCAACAAATATTCTCCAGAAATATTGTCAATGTTTTTGGAATATCTTCGCCAGTTGATAGGGGATAAGAAACGAGGAACGGTACCAATAACCAAACATGTGGATCTATTGTTTTATGCCTTGGAAAAGTGTTGCGAATCAATGGACGAGATGATTGACCATCACTTACCCGGGGTAATGGATTGCCTCTTTAAAGCCTTGAATTCACCACACACGCTTACATTGAGGTCCTATTGCTTGTCGGCTCTTGCTTCTGTTTCTGGTTCGGGCAAGCTTATATTGCCGTATTTTTCTCAAATTGTCGCAGTGATGCAGAATTATTTGGTCAAGGACTGTGATGAGGAGATCGGTCGGCTACGTATTATAGCTATCAATACATGGTCAGTTTATGTTCGAATCGTGGGCGATGAATTTATGGCGCCTTATTGCAACGAATCGATGGGCTTTTGCCTACTGATGTTATCAAAAGGTCCGGATGATCCAGAGGTTCGATTTGCCGTTTACCATCTTCTCGGAGCCCTTTCCAATGTTTATCGGGAGAATATGGCTGGATATCTACCCAAGATAATGGATCGCATCCTTCTATCTGTTGTATCACCATGCGGTATTCTGGCCGGAGGCAAGGATTGCGGAGATAAAAAAGACGTTGATGGCGACGATTTTGATGATATGGTGGAAAATGATTACGTCACTGAAATGGAGGAGGCGATGTTTGCCCTCAAAGAATTTTCAGAAACTACGGGCGCTGCTTTTGCCCCTTATCTGCAGGCGGTGTTTGAGAATGTATATAAAGTGATTGAACATCCGTTACCATCAGTACGAAAGGCGTGTGTTGAGAGTCTCTCCTAATTACTGACGGCTTTCCATCGCCTGGGCAATGAAACGGCCTTTACCGAATACTCTAAGATTATAGTACGCAAATTCTATGAGATGATTGTTAAAGATGATAACCGGACTGTGGTTGTTAATATTCTGGATGATTTAATTGACCTCATCAGGGATTTTGAGGCAGCCGCTATACAATCTCAAGAGGTTGTGAAATTGCTCTTCAAGGCCACCCGTAGGTTATTGACCCAATCAACTAGATGTCAAAACTTTGAAGGACGTCAGGACAATCTAGACGCAGCGGAAGGCAGTAGACTAGATGAGATGCTTATTGGTTATGCTGCTGGCTTATTTGTGGAGTTGGGATATGCTACCGAACCGGCACAATATGCCGTATATTTTGACAAAGTTATATGCATACTGTCTAAAATGCTAAGAATGGCCATAGATAATAATTGTGCTGCACGGAGGACTCTGATATACGAAACCATCGCTGATAGTATCAAGCACCTGAACATGCAAGTTGTCGACTATTTTAATTCCCTATTTAATGTTTTCTTTAATGGGACAAATGACGCAGAAGCCAAGTGTCGCCAGCATTGCTACTATGGCCTAGGAGAGCTACTATTTTATGGAGATACCAAATCTCCAGGAGCTTGGCCTGAGGTTGTCAAATGCATAGCCAATGCCATGACAAAGGAGACGGAACCAGCTGTAAGAGATCGCATTTGCAGTGCCCTATCACGTCTTTTGATGACAAATCAAACGGACTTTCAATTTGAAGAGATTCTATCAGCCCTGTTAGATCTCTTGCCCTTGCGTGAAGAATTTTCGGACTATGATGCAATTCTACAGGCTTTTCAATATGCTTATACAGAGCCACGTGGCCGTCAGCTCAACTTTGTACATCGGATATTGGAACTAACACTGCGGATTTTGTTTAGCAAGAACTTGCCCGATTCAGCAGAATGCACTGCAATAGAATTATTTCAGAAAATTGCTGAAGAAAACCGACAAATTGTTACATCGATATGTGCTGCTAATCCCGAATTTCACGATTTTGTAATGTCTTTATAAGCTAAGAAATCCGCCTGATTTCTTGGCCCCTAAATTTTGTTATGTGCCTTTCATTTTTGCCATTTAGCCTAACGATTGTTTAATCAGTGTTCGAAATCAAAAGTAAATTAAAGTAATTGTTTCTCCGAAAAGTAGGTTCTTGTGTGACGTTTTGGCCATTAACCCTTTTTTGGCATAACCCTTAGCTGTGCTTAACCTCTTCATCTAGGTCGTCGCATACTTCAGATACACAAAGTCAACCAACTGAGTTGAGTCATGGGGCAAACAGAGTGAAAGCATCTCGTTTTCATTACATTTAAAATGCTGTCAGCACCTAACCTGACATGACTTTGCCTTCGCCTTCCATCCACCACCACCACCATCAGTACGTCCAAAGGATCAGACATAAATGCGGGCTCTCAAATGTCTTCATGTCCTGGCCTTCTATTCCATTTTCTTTTCTTTTTAAATTTTGTGGCACTTTCAACGCATCATTGAGTAAGCCGCGAAGCGTACTCATCATGAGAAGGACAAGAACATATATAGAAGGCATTCGGGCTGAAAATGAAGATGCTTAGAAATGGAGTGTGCGGTTATAATCAAATTAGAAACGATGCGTAAGATCAAAGGCCAACGATGCGCAGTAGGCGCGACATAATACCCGAAATGTTCAAAACACACCAGAGAAGAGCGGTACCCTGGAAAATGGGACTGGGACATCATCAAGAGGGGCGCCCTGACAACTTCAAGTGGAAAGTGACTGAGCGCTGAGTGCGGAATGGAGCTGCAAAACCTGAAGAAGACGTATCATTAATGCCAAACAAGGAGTCGAACAAGAGGTACGCGTAAAATGAAAAGGTGTATTATGCACTCAACTTGAAAACCAGAAATTTCTCTCTCTCTCTCTCTACCTCTTTCTCTTAATGTCTCTCATCCTGTCAATTCCTACTCAAGTATGCTTGAGTATGTTTTTTTCTTCGTTTATTCATTCGTAGTAGGTTTGGGCCTCGGTTCTGTTCAAGTGTTTTATCGGGCACATTGCACACACTTCCTCGAAAGTTGGGCATTAAAAAAAAACGACAAGAAAAAGACAAAAGTAAAATAAGGAGAGTCAGAATGATTTTCAATGTTAAAGACTGATGACGACAGGTTAAAACGTTTTCATTATGAGCATGCCTCCAGTTTGCCTTTAGAGCTCCAGTGGTTTTTCCATAATTGGAGCTGCATTCAAGTGTCTTGAGAGTCTTGGAGTTTTATTTTTTTTCTTTCTTGTTTCGTTGTTCTGTTTGGAGACTTAATGAAAAGTAAATTGAGTTCTCGGTAGTTGGTTTTAGGCTGCTTAGTTGTGTATTTTAAGTGAGACATGCTCAATTAGTTCTTCGAAAAATGTAAAGAAATAAAAAAGATGAAAGGATTTTCCATTTCCATTTGTTTTTTCAACAACAACAAAGAAACTCGGCTAAGTTTCAATTGCTTCCTGGAATTCGGACTAAATAAATCTCACTTTCTTCGACCGTAAATGCATTTTTATTTTTATGGTGACATTGTACTTGACCGAAAAGCCATTAATAAGAAACCTGAACTCCCTTTTTTGGCCAGAGAAAACCACTTATCTTTAAATAGGGAAATATATCTACACACATCCTACAGAATATATATTTGCTTATGTATAACATTTGTAATATAATTTATGGCCACCTTAGTTAACGAAGCAACAGTGACAGTGGCACTGGCAGCTCTCTGACACTGACAGTTGTCAACTGCTGCTGTTTGTTTGCTTTTATTCTTTATTTCTGTTTTATTTGCTTTCTCTCTCCTCTATATATATATATATCATATACCTATATATATCATATACCTATATATATATATATATATATATATAACGTTTTCTTTGGCTGCTCTTGTCTGTTTCTGAGGTTTTTGTCACATTTTTTGCTCCTTTCAAAAAGCTGCCATCTAGATTTTTCATTAATGTGCACATTGTTTTCCATTTTTTTCTCATTCTCTTTCTCTCTCTCTCTCTCTGTCTTTATCTCTTTCGTGGCAGAACTTTTACTATAGTAGTTTTCTTTTTTCATATTTTTTTTTGGTATTCTTGTGATTGCCATTTCCAATCTAGTTCAATCTATATCAAGTCAACTTAGTTCCCTTACCTACCACGTAGATCCCAATTCTCTGTTGCTATAAATTTCCTTTTAACCAACTCGGTGAGAGGAAGGTGGATCTATATATGTTATATAGTGGTGAGTGGTGGGGAGGGCTAGGAAAAAATATCATAAAATACAAAATGAAGTACGCTTGACATGCCTTGGACGCTGTAAAATTTATGTGACAATTTTGTGCAGAATAAATGGTTCTATACCCATACACACACACTCACACAGACGCACAAAGAGGGCACCCAGGAGCGAGTACTAAATGTCCCTCATATGATGACTATAGCTAACCTAAGCAGGGTAGATTAGCTATGTGCTTCATAAGTAAACGGTTTGCAGGTGTGACATAGTCAACAAATAAAATTAGTTTAATTAAGGAGAACTTTTTGAGTTAATAATAAAAAATTCCAGATATTAAACCATGTCAGTCTCAAATTAAATCATAATAAATATATTTAGCTTAAGATTAGAAAAGATTCGATTCAATATCCCATTCAGATTTAACAGTGTCTCTTTCAATTCCAAGGATTGCTTATAATATAGAATAGAATAGCTTATAATTTCATGGATAAGTCTGGATCAGCTTTTAATTTCTTTATGATTTAGAGAGCTTATACAGTTTGCTTAAAATTTTGGACCCTCAAAGGATATAGTTTATTCCAAACTTTGTTTTTATATTGGTTCCTTTTCGGTGTTTTCCTTTTAGACAAAAATTAGTTGGTTTAAAAGGCATACACACACACACACACATCCAGACTTTAAATGCAATGACTGAGAGAGACAGAGTCTCTCACTCTATTCTCTGAACGGCATTTGGTTTGGCTATTGCCATTGCCATAATGCCCACAAAGTGGGTGGCCACTAAAACTAAAACCCTTAAACCCGCCCCCCTGAGCAGCGTGGAGCAGCTTTGGTTGTTGTTTCTGTCGTTGTTCTCGGTCATGTTGCATAAATCTCATTTTGGGCTTTATTTACTCTCAAAATGTCGACGTCGGTGCGTCCCCCTCTCTTTTACCCCTGCTCTTTTTGGGTTCTAGTAGCTTCTCCTCTCTTTGTGGCACTGCCATTTGCCCACTCTTGTTGGCAAATAAATTCATTTAGTGGCATTTAGTGCCCCTCTTTCACCTTATTGCAGGACCAGGACCTAGTCAGGACCTCGTCTATGTTTGTATGAATTGCTCTTTGTGTGTGTATGTGTGTGTGTGTGTGTGTGTGCATTTTATGGCAGTTTCTGCGTTTTTGTGGCCAAACATGAAGTGAAAATTACACACACACGCAAAAGCTGTAGAAGCAGCACAGGAAAATTTGGCTTTAGTCGGCAGTTAATTTTCATATTTTCTAGCCACACACACACTGCCATTCACCCACAAGCTCTCATTCTATCCAAAAGGCAGCAGCACTTTACCACACACACACATAAAAATATAGAAAAAAAAATGTTTCTGTGGACATTTTGTCGTAAATAAATTTAACAATTTATTTAGATTGCAATGACAGGCGGATGCTATTAAGAGTGAAATTTATGAGACTGACTGTAACTGAACTCCAAATGGAAGCTGCAGCAATGAACTGAACCAAAAGTGCACAACGCAGACTTGGTTTAAATACAAAACCCAATTCGACCATTGGAAATAATACGTTTGAACTTTTGATGTTTCACATTGAAAATTACTTGATAAGGAACCCCACAAATAAAACGTTTGATCAGAAATATCACTATGATCACGGAGAAATATAACTGGCAAGTCAGTTTCGTAATGCTTAAAATGTTCTTTTTACTTCTTTGTTATTTTACACAATCTTTATTTTTATAGTTTTAAACAAATTATTGTAGTTTTCATCCTCCTCCACTCCTATATTATCGTTTAGTATTACATATTTTTATGTAATATCATATTCTTTCCAAGATAAAGCTATTATTCGAGATGTATGTACATTTTGTAATAGTCTTAGCACATTTCTAGTCAACGGGATTAATACTTTTTGCTTATCACTTTAAGGTCCGTCTTAAGTTATCAGCAGTTTCAATACTTCTCTACACGAATTTCACTATTTAAAATTGTTGCGTTTTCTTAGGTTTGAGGTTTTAAAATTGAATAAAATTAAAACCGTATTTTCCAATTTTACACCTTTAACCATCTTTAAAGTAACTAGAAAATTATTCAAAAACGTTTCAGAACTATTTAAGCACACCAAATAAAACATTACTTGTTGTAACTTAACTTTCTGTATAAATAAACAGAATATTTCAGATTTCTGATGATTTTCCGAATAAAAGGAAATATTTGGAAATTTCCTTCTCATTTTAAAATATGTATCCTATACATTTTTTTTTCTAGTTTTTTCTAGTTACCTTAAAGATGGTTAAAGATGTAAAATAGGAGAATGCGGTTTTTATTTTCATTAAATCTTAAGAATCTGTTTCTTATATTTGTATATTTAGGTATATTCAATATAAATAGTTTTCTAATCGCTTAAGATACAGCAAATTACCAAATATATCTATACAAAATTGAGACTCAAATATCAACTAGATTAAAATTTTCGCAGAAATCCCACAATTTAATGACTTACTCAAATAACAAAATAATTTTCTCCTATCTCCTGCATTTTATCTTCTGATTAATATACACAAAATATTTATAGAGAATAACTACACTTCTATAAAATAAAAGAGCCCCATTTTCCAGCAATTCCTAGGCTCTCATGCTTCACATTTCCCATTCTTTGTTACAAGTAATGAAAATTTAGAAAAATTGGTAATCCGAGTCTCTCAAACAGCAAAAACTCACATAAAAACTGTCTCAGCTAATTAGCTGCTGGAAAATGGTATGGTAACAAATGTTTGAAATTTTGAAATATTACATAACCAACTGTCACATATATTGGTTGCCCGAATGAATGGATAAGGGGATTATTTTCTGTCAACTGGTGAACTATATATACTTACATACGTATGTATATATATGTACTGTATACAAGACCAAATAAAACAAACATGGCCTGAGGAAAAAGTTGTTTTTTTTTTATTTTTATTTTAGCGGACGTTGACGATACTATGCGCAGTACGTTCAAGTGGCCCCTACGACACCAGGACAAAGCCTGTTACGCGCGAGCCCAAGCAGATAACTGCCCACCTCCCACACGACCGACAGAGGGGTGCAGCCGTATAACGCACGGCACGAATCGCGTGGACAAAATACACAATAGAAAAGACAGACAAACACATAAACTATAGCTATCTATTAACTAAATGGGATAGGATAGATGTTTTAAGCATATTAATAGAAAACTCTGAGCCGATCACAGGGGATAGAAGATTGTAATCAGAGCAGAGGACCCTAAAAGGTTCATGCATAGCATAGTTAGAAGAACAACGACTAAGGGATAAAGGTATTAAAGGATGTCTACACCGTCTACATGGTACCGACAGATTCCCCTGAGCTAATAACTCAGGCGAGTCGATATCACCAATTAGGAGCTTGTGCATAAAAATGACACTAAGCATAGTTCTACGGTTAGTTAAGGACGGAAGGTTAATCAAGAGAAGCTTAAGCCACGAAGAGCAAATAGCAAGAAATGCTTTTGAACGGATTCTAGTCTAATCTGGTGCGACTCAGATTGAGGTGACCAAATGCAAGATCCATACTCTAAAATAGGACGGACAAGCGAAGTAAAAAGAAGTTTAGTTGTATAGGGGTCATCAAATTCTTTTGACCATCTTTTAATGAAACCGAGGACACTCATGGCCTTTGCGACCGTGGTGGAAATATGGGTGTTAAAATTTAACTTATGGTCCATAAGTACGCCCAAATCATTCATATTATTTAGACGTTCTAAAGGGCTGTTGTTTAGAAAATAAGTGACCAGTTGAGGAGAGTTACGAAAAAAAGACATTACCTTACATTTGGTAGTGTTAAGATTTAGTAGATTAAACTGGCACGAGGATTGAAAGTTTTTAAGATCAGCTTGTAGCCGACTAAATGAATCTGTATCTTTACAAGTAAGACAAATCTTGACATCGTCAGCATACATAAGCACACGCGAATGAACAATGACTGATGGAAGATCCTTAATAAATAGTGTGAAGAGCAGAGGGCCAAGATGACTACCTTGAGGTACACCAGAAGTCACAGAAATGGAAACGGAAAAAGAAGACTTAAAAAGTACCTTCTGTTTTCTATTTGTTAAATATTCTCGAACCCAAGAAAGGAAAAGGGGTGGAAACCCAATGTCGCTCAGTTTAGAAAGTAATAGGGTATGATTAACGGAATCAAAGGCTTTGCTGAAGTCAGTGTATATGACATCAGTTTGTTTACCATTTTTGAACCCCTTGATAATTATTGATGTAAATTCTAAAAGGTTAGTGGTTGTAGATCTACGTTTCACAAACCCATGTTGGGATGGCGAAATAATAGAGCTGCAAAAATGTTGCAATTGAGAAGTTATAATTTTCTTCAAAGCTTTCGGAATAGCGGACAATTTTGAGATACCCCTATAGTTAGAGGCTTCGGACATTTTGCCATTTTTATGCAGAGGAATAATATACGACTCCTTCCAAATAGATGGAAAAGAGGAAGATTCTACAGACAATAGAAACAATTTTAAAATGGGTTTACATAATGCGTTTGCACAGAACCTGAGTACACATCCAGGAATACCGTCTGGCCCCGGAGAATAAACAGGTTTAACTAATTTAAGTTCGCTAAGAATAGAACTTTCATCAATCACTGGATTGAAAATGCAATTAGCCTTTTTTAAATGATAAGGATACGGACTTGCTCGATATTCCGTTAAGGAATAAGTTGTTTTGAAAAAACTCGCAAACATATCGGCAATTGCCTGATCAGTGCTCGCTTTTTATACCCTTGCAAAAAGGGTATATTAATTTTGGTCAGAAGTGTGCAACGCATAGAAGGAAGCATCTCCGACCATATAAAGTATATATATTCTTGATCAGCATGACGAGACGAGTTCATATAGCCATGTCCGTCCGTCCGTCCGTCCGTCCGTCTGTCCGTCTGTCCGTCCGTCTGGATCAACGCAAACTCCTCCTAGACCGTTAGAGCTACAGATATATAGCTGTATATACTGCAGGCGTTGTATATCTCGGATTCAGCCGGATCGGACCACTATATCATATAGCTCCCATACAAATGGCAAAGTCACGAACAGTGACTTTTCTCGATATCTTCGTTATTTTAATATTGGTGAGTTAATTACACATATAAACGACTATGCCAAATTTGATCAAGATCGGGTGACTATATCATATAGCTCCCATAGGAACGATCGGTCGAAAACAGTGACTTTTGTCAATAACTTCGTTATTTTTAAAGTGATTGCTTTCAAATTAAATATTTGTTAGTTTTATATATCTATTAATGTCTGTGCCGAATTTGATAAAGATCGGGTAACTATATCATATAGCTCCCATAGGAACGATCGGTGCAAAACAGTGACTTTGATCAATATCGTCGTTATTTGCTATGCTAAGATTGTAGGCCGTTCTTTCGGAAACAGCTTTTTTAGATAAAACGTTTTTCCACTTTAATGGCTATAGGTAAGGAAAGAGTTACCAAAAAAATTGCAAGGGTATACAAACTTTGACGCGGTCGAAGTTAGCCCCGGCCCTCTGGTTTATTTTGAAAAGACAAAAAAGATGAGTGCACAGAGGTCTTACGTTTAGAATTAACAAAATTATAAAATTGTTTAGGGTCAGAAGAAAACTGAAGCTTACACCGCTGAAGATAATTCTTATAGCATTGTGTATTAAGCATCATGAATTTTGAACGAGCGACTGTATACAGAGCACAATCTGATGAACGACGTGTTTTTTGAAACTTCTTATAATATCGTGTCTTCACATTTTTCAAATTGGATAGCTCGCGAGAGAACCAAGGAGGTTTGTTAAGCCGCTCCAGCCTACCAAGAGGCACACAAATATCAAAGAGTGAATTCAGAGTATCATAGAAAAAACGAACAGCCGAGTTCATATCACTACAATTGTACAGATAAGACCAATCGGTAGTAGCAATGTTTTCATTAAGGCTGGCAAAGTCAGTCTTACGAAAGCACCTAGTTAGTGGTAACTCATTTGAACCAAGTAATGATGAAACAAGGGCAAATCAATTTTTAAATTTAATGTAGGATGAAATTTGTCTTCTGGAAGAACAAATGGTTCGATCCTAGAAACCTCACAATAAGAAGAATCCAATACAAAAATAAGATCTAACGATTTTCCATTAGAATTTAAGACAGAATTGACTTGGGATAAAGATAAGCCTAGAAGGCCATCAATAAAGTCATGTGACAAAGAGGGCAGCAACGTGGTAGATTCATCTGTTAGTGACCATGCTAAAGCGGGTAAATTAAAATCACCTACAACTATGAGCATGTCTTGACTCGAAACTAAAGAGACAAACTGAATTGCCTCTAAATGATTTAGATATACCACCATGTCTGACAATGGTGGAATATAGGAACAAGTAATGAAAGCATTAAAAAATTTAAAATTTACTTTAACACCGACAAACTCAATCTCCTGGGTACTAGAAAATTGAATCATTTCAGATGATAAGCAGCATCAACAGCTATCAGAACGCCACCACCAGCAGATGTGGCAGGAATAGTATTAGTTGTTGTTGTAGGCAAGCGAATCGGTTGCCGATTTGTCTTTTTTACAGTATATTCCTTAACAATTATATGTTTAGGCCAAAAATCTTCTCGACATATAGTGTCGAAGATATTGGCAGAAACATTAATTTTAAAGGAAACACTAATTTTAATGTCTCAAATTACGTACAAATAAATTCGGTAATTTTGTGGGTAATCAGTCAATTTCAGGCAAACAAAGGCAAGGAATGGGAAACAGAAACGAGGGTTGGGTTGGGTTTGAATTGGGTTCGGGTATGGTTGGTTTTGGGTTGGCAAGATTCATGAGTTTATGCGTACATTGGCCTGGGCGGGGGGGATTAAACAGGAAGTTTGTTTAACGCACAGTTGGCAAAAGGGTTGCCAATGAACTGAACTAGTTAACCCTTTTTACTTGCCACAGGTTCGACGACTTTAACTAAGGTGGCCATAAATTATATTACAAATGTTAGACATAAGCAAATGTATATTCTATAACATGTGTGTAGATATATTTCCCTATTTCCTTCTTCGTTTGTTGGTAATAAACATGTCACTAAAATTTTTGTTAAAGATAAGTGGTTTTCTCTGGCCAAAAAAGGGAGTTCAGGTTTCTTATTAATGGCTTTTCGGTCAAGTACAATGTCACCATAAAAATAAAAATGCATTTCCGGTCGAAGAAAGTGAGATTTATTTAGTCCGAATTCCAGGAAGCAATTGAAACTTAGCCGAGTTTCTTTGTTGTTGTTAAAAAAAACAAAATATTGATCAACTAAATTTAAATCAATTTTATACTAAATGTACATTTTTCTTTAAATTTTCAACGAGTAGAGAAATTGTTGAATTTTCATTTTCCAAATTGTCTTTCGTCAATTGGCTCAAGTGCACACAATTAATTCTCACTTCAAGTAGCGGCGGCGGAAGTTATGGAAAATCATTTCATCTTTTTTATTTCTTTACATTTTTCGAAGAACTAATTGAGCATGTCTCACTTAAAATACACAACTAAGCAGCCTAAAACCAACTACCGAGAACTCAATATACTTTTCATTAAGTCTCCAAACAGAACAACGAAACAAGAAAAAAAATAAAACTCCAAGACTCTCAAGACACTTGAATGCAGCTCCAATTATGGAAAAACCACTGGAGCTCTAAAGGCAAACTGGAGGTATGCTCATAATGAAAACGTTTAACCTGTCGTCATCAGTCTTTAACATTGAACATCATTCTGAATCTCCTTATTTTACTTTTGTCTTTTTCTTGTCGTTTTCTTTTAATGCCCAACTTTCGAGGAAGTGTGTGCAATGTGCCGGACAAAACACTTGAACAGAACCGAGGCCCAAACCTACTACGAATGAGTAAACGAAGAAGAAAAAAACATACTCAAGCATACTTGAGTAGGAATTGACAGGATGAGAGACATTAAGAGAAAGAGGTAGAGAGAGAGAGAGAGAGAAATTTCTGGTTTTCAAGTTGAGTGCATAATACACCTTTTCATTTTACGCGTACCTCTTGTTCGACTCCTTGTTTGGCATTAATGATACGTCTTCTTCAGGTTTTGCAGCTCCATTCCGCACTCAGCGCTCAGTCACTTTCCACTTGAAGTTGTCAGGGCGCCCCTCTTGATGATGTCCCAGTCCCATTTTCCAGGGTACCGCTCTTCTCTGGTGTTTTGAACATTTCGGGTATTATGTCGCGCCTACTGCGCATCGTTGGGCCTTTGATCTTACGCATCGTTTCTAATTTTATTATAACCGCACACTCCATTTCTAAGCATCTTCATTTTCAGCCCGAATGCCTTCTATATATGTTCTTGTCCTTCTCATGATGAGTACGCTTCGCGGCTTACTCAATGATGCGTTGAAAGTGCCACAAAATTTAAAAAAAAAAGAAAATGGTATAGAAGGCCAGGACATGAAGACATTTTGAGAGCCCGCATTTATGTCTGATCCTTTGGACGTACTGATGGTGGTGGTGGTTGATGGAAGGCGACGGCAAAGTCATGGCAGGTTAGGTGCTGACAGCATTTTAAATGTAATGAAAACGAGATGCTTTCACTCTGTTTGCCCCATGACTCAACTCAGTTGGTTGACTTTGTGTATCTGAAGTATGCGACGACCTAGATGAAGAGGTTAAGCACAGCTAAGGGTTATGCCAAAAAAGGGTTAATGGCCAAAACGTCACACAAGAACCTACTTTTCGGAGAAACAATTACTTTAATTTACTTTTGATTTCGAACACTGATTAAACAATCGTTAGGCTAAATGGCAAAAATGAAAGGCACATAACAAAATTTAGGGGCCAAGAAATCAGGCGGATTTCTTAGCTTATAAAGACATTACAAAATCGTGAAATTCGGGATTAGCAGCACATATCGATGTAACAATTTGTCGGTTTTCTTCAGCAATTTTCTGAAATAATTCTATTGCAGTGCATTCTGCTGAATCGGGCAAGTTCTTGCTAAACAAAATCCGCAGTGTTAGTTCCAATATCCGATGTACAAAGTTGAGCTGACGGCCACGTGGCTCTGTATAAGCATATTGAAAAGCCTGTAGAATTGCATCATAGTCCGAAAATTCTTCACGCAAGGGCAAGAGATCTAACAGGGCTGATAGAATCTCTTCAAATTGAAAGTCCGTTTGATTTGTCATCAAAAGACGTGATAGGGCACTGCAAATGCGATCTCTTACAGCTGGCATTGGCTATGCATTTGACAACCTCAGGCCAAGCTCCTGGAGATTTGGTATCTCCATAAAATAGTAGCTCTCCTAGGCCATAATAGCAATGCTGGCGACACTTGGCTTCTGCGTCATTTGTCCCATTAAAGAAAACATTAAATAGGGAATTAAAATAGTCGACAACTTGCATGTTCAGGTGCTTGATACTATCAGCGATGGTTTCGTATATCAGAGTCCTCCGTGCAGCACAATTATTATCTATGGCCATTCTTAGCATTTTAGACAGTATGCATATACCTTTGTCAAAATATACGGCATATTGTGCCGGTTCGGTAGCATATCCCAACTCCACAAATAAGCCAGCAGCATAACCAATAAGCATCTCATCTAGTCTACTGCCTTCCGCTGCGTCTAGATTGTCCTGACGTGCTTCAAAGTTTTGACATCTAGTTGATTGGGTCAATAACCTACGGGTGGCCTTGAAGAGCAATTTCACAACCTCTTGAGATTGTATAGCGGCTGCCTCAAAATCCCTGATGAGGTCAATTAAATCATCCAGAATATTAACAACCACAGTCCGGTTATCATCTTTAACAATCATCTCATAGAATTTGCGTACTATAATCTTAGAGTATTCGGTAAAGGCCGTTTCATTGCCCAGGCGATGGAAAGCCGTCAGTAATTAGGAGAGACTCTCAACACACGCCTTTCGTACTGATGGTAACGGATGTTCAATAACTTTATATACATTCTCAAACACCGCCTGCAGATAAGGGGCAAAAGCAGCGCCCGTAGTTTCTGAAAATTCTTTGAGGGCAAACATCGCCTCCTCCATTTCAGTGACGTAATCATTTTCCACCATATCATCAAATCGTCGCCATCAACGTCTTTTTTATCTCCGCAAGAGCAAGAGCCGACAAGCAATAGGACCTCAATGTAAGCGTGTGTGGTGAATTCAAGGCTTTAAAGAGGCAATCCATTACCCCGGGTAAGTGATGGTCAATCATCTCGTCCATTGATTCGCAACACTTTTCCAAGGCATAAAACAATAGATCCACATGTTTGGTTATTGGTACCGTTCCTCGTTTCTTATCCCCTATCAACTGGCGAAGATATTCCAAAAACATTGACAATATTTCTGGAGAATATTTGTTGATATCAGGCTGAAAATTCTCCGAGAACTGACCCAGGGCAAAGAAAGCAGCACCGCGCACACTCAAATCGGGATCCTGTGTGCCCGTTTTGATGACATTCAACATTACTTCCAAGTATTGCTTGCATATGATCTCCATGCAACCCTCAGAGATAGTGCTCATGCATAATAGGCTGGCCGACGAGTAAGATTGTTCGTACTTTGGATAGCCGGCTCCATTAACTGAAACAAGAGTGGGAAAAGTTGGTCACCTGACACAATCATGGCTATCTCATCGAGGGCATGACTGGCCCCCTCCGCATAACTATTGCCATCCAATTCGTCATCCTCGCTATCGGCCGGTTGCTTGCATATCAATTCAAATAGAACTCTTACGATGGGCAGCAGCATAATCTGTCTGAGTATTTCTGTCTTACTCACGCATAAACTCAGAAATGAATGACATACGTTGAAGTCGAATTGTCTTCTCGATTTGCTCACACGCCGACGCATCCAGAAGTAATTTCGCCACGGCTTCGGTATCGTGAAATGCCCTCGGAACATACTCTGCAAGGGCATCGAATATAGCAAAGACTAAGGTAAATTCCGCGCCATCGCCATTAAGAGCATTTAATTGTAGTCTTCAATATCAGAGGCATCAACTTGACTATCAACTCAGCACCTGCTGGGTATTCCCCTAGAAATGGAATCAGATATCCCATTCCGTTAAACATATTGGCCACAGTGCGTGAGGCTGAAGTGTTCTGGGCATCGGAATTAACCATGATGGTCTCAAACATCTTGCATACAGTGGGCATCTCATCCGCTAAGTGTGTTGTAGCCGATTCGGCTACGGCAGAAAAAGTATAAGAATCCGGTTCGCTCTCATTAGGATCCAGAACACATCGTTCGAAAGTATACTTCAGAACGTCGGAAATCCATTGATCCTTTTTCTCGTTATGATATCGACTCACTGTGCCAACAACTCGGCCGATGGCACTCTTCACTGCTCGCACCTTTTTGGCTACCAAAGCCTCCAATAAATATTTCTTGACGCCCATCTGCTGATCAAAGGATAACCCGTTCCAGACCCCAGCATCCGATAGACGCTTATCCAGTAGAACAGCTGTCATTTGACGCACCTCCACAGCACGAGTGGATGTCAGGACTTTGCACAGATTCCATAGAACGTCCGGTTGCTTGAAGGCCTCATATAACTGAACTGTAGCATCTTTTATACGATTATTATCCGGGCAAAGGAGTCCTTCTATAATAGTGTCAAAAATGTTTGCCATGTTTACCAAAAAACAGAAAAAAAAAAGAATTTACTATAAATTATATCTAGATATTTGTGTTACAAAATTATTGTATTTGATGTGCGTTACTAGTTGAGAGTCAGAAAATATACTGATTTCTGTTGAGCTCAAACCTTAGGTGATGAAAAATATGGCTTACTACGATTTGAATTTTTCTTTTTTAGAAATCCAAAGGCTTACTTTGAGTTTAAAAATTTAAATGACTACTACGATTTGTTTTGTTTTATTTTGTATTTCTCAAAGACTACTATTTAATAAGAATTTGCGAAATAGTATTTAATAAATAATAAAGAAATATATTTTTATATTTTTCAAACTGAAATTTTTTAAAAACTTTTTATCTAAAAAGTCTTATATTTGCACAAAGAAAGGGCTACAATTTTAGCATAGCAAATAAAGATATTATTGATCAAAGTCACTGTTTCCTATTGGAGGTATATGATATAGTCTCCCGATCTTGATCAAATTTGGCACAGTCATTAACAGATCTATAAAAACTGACAAGTGAATAAAGCAATCGCTCCAAAAGTAACGAAGTTATTCATAAATGTCACTGTTTTTGACCGATCGTTCCTATACGATATACAGGTGATATAGTTACCTGATCTTGATTAAATTTTGTAAAGTCATTAATATATATAAAATATATAAAACTAACAAGTATTAATTGTTATAGCTTAAAAAACAAAAAAGTTATTGAGAAAAGTCCCTCGTGACTTTGTCGTTTGTATGGGAGCTATACGATATAGTGGTCCGATCCGTCTGAATCCGAGATATGCAAGGGAATACAAAACTCTAAAATTCTGCATGAAGACGGTACCAGATTTGTCGTCATTCTCCGTTCTTTGTTAAGAACTGCCAGTTTTAAAAAAATTGAGTTTTAAGTTTGTATCACATGAGGAGAACTTTGTCTCACAAAAAACGTCATATCTCCTGAAATATTTTAAATCTTAAAAAACCCTTTAATTACGATAATCTCACAATACGAAGGAGAAAAAAAGTCAATTCTACCAACCAAGGGGAGAGACAAACTTAAAAATCTCACGTCAAATTAAAAATTGATCAAATAATGAGAGAAAATTACCAAAAATTTGCGGTTTTGTATTTACAATATTTATTTATTATATAATGTTATAATATATAGACTTTAATGCTTAATCACATCAACTTAATTTCCTATCGAATAGTTTTTAGTGCGAATGACTTTAAACTTCGGGAATCAATGTTAACATTCCTCTTTACCCTCTGTGTGTGTGTCTGTGTTTTTTTTTTAGAAGGATAATCAAAACGTTATCGTTAGTCAGTACTAATTACTTAATACGCATTAATGGCATGAACCAAAAACAAACAACAAGGAAGACACACAAAAAATACAAGACCATAAACAAAATCCTTGAGAAACAGTAAAAAAATTGAAACCCAAAAGAAACGAGAAAAACCAAATGAGCTGGAATACAAAGTGCCTTTACCCTCTGTGTGTGTGTCTGTGTTTTTTTTTTAGAAGGATAATCAAAACGTTATCGTTAGTCAGTACTAATTACTTAATACGCATTAATGGCATGAACCAAAAACAAACAACAAGGAAGACACACAAAAAATACAAGACCATAAACAAAATCCTTGAGAAACAGTAAAAAAATTGAAACCCAAAAGAAACGAGAAAAACCAAATGAGCTGGAATACAAAGTGGTCGACGGCTTTGTCGTCGGCATTCTGGCCTCTGTTCTTGCTCCTATCTCGGTATGTCCCTCCGTCTGTTTTTATATGTATGTTTTTTCTCTCTGTTTTGTCGGACTGACTGAGCAACATGTTGCTTCATATTGTGTGATGCCGCCGTCGGTGCCGCAGACACTTGAACGTGAAAAGGATATAATTTAGTTTTTATTACACGGTTTTTTTTTGTTTTGTTTTGTTGTCTTTTATTTTCTTTTGTCTTGGGAGATTCATCAGCTATGCATGGCATGTTCGCTTTACAAGCGAGAGCACTAAAGTCCTTAACAAATTTCCGTTTGTGTTAATTTATTGATATGCCGCTTAAATCCATCACGTGTCTGAGAAGCGAATGTGAAAGTTCTTCCACTCCATCTTTTGCTTCGAATCAGAGTTGAGAATCAAAACTGAAAATGCTCTTTCTTTGCGACCAACTGTCACGGTCAAATAAATGACGCGTGACTGTCAGTCAGTCAATCCATAAAATCCGCATGAAGTAGAATAGAAATTTTCGCCAAACCGCCCCTGACAGACACACAGCAGGCGGCATTCAACTCACACGGGGCAACAGCGAAGGACAGCCAACAACAACAACAATGCCGCAAGGACCTCGAGACACTTTGATAAATGCCTCATAAAATGAGCAATTATCACGTGCAGAGCAGCTGAGCCGATGACAATTAAAAACCAAACAGCGATCCAAGTACTGTGAGCGTCAATAAAATTATTTGTCAAAGTGTCAAAAGGACTAGGAGAAGGGACTGACTCCTCGGGACTTGACCAGGGGTGGGTCACGGCAGCAGATAGCGAGAGGAGTGACTCGTCTCAGAAGCATCAACTTTGGTGGCTGCTGCTGACAATGAATTGTGGGCCATAAATCAAAGGTAAAGGACGCTTAACGATGTCCTTGATTGACCGCAGTTTCCCTCTAGTCCTGACGCTTGATGATTATTTCATTTACTTTTTACTGTGCGTAAATCAATGGAAATATTTTTACAATAACAAAATCTAGCTGTATCTGATGGATTATATCTTGTCTAATGTAAACCATTTATTAATTTAATCAGTTTATTAATTTAATCAATCAATTTGAAGCAAGAAATTTAAGCAGATGGTCATTCTGTGTATTTTATATATTTTTTAAGGCTCCTTTCTGGACATTATCTTTTATCTGAATAAAGTCAATTACATTCACAAATTTACTCTTCAATCTTCCTCATAAAAGAATTACTTAGGAATAATTCCTCTCTTCTCGAAATATTTCATTATGTTTTTTTTACGGCGAAGTTCTCGAAATTTTTGCCACCCTCTAGTGACATTGAGACCCTAATGTCCATTAAAAAGTTCCTCCTCTCATTCCAGCCGTCTACCTTAATATTAGACAATTAATACCCAATACCAAAATCTCAATAAAAAACTTCATATATCCCTAATTTATCATTTATACGGTTTAAACGTACGATACGGACGTTTTCTCTATTGTCAGCAACAATGCAGCGATTAATTTCTTCTATTAATCTACCCAAAAAATGACAAAAAATAGTAAATGTAAAGTCCTGTGCCAGGGTGGCATTGCGCAAAAAAAGGACATACATATAAAAGCATTGCAAGGATCCTTTTTTACCATAAAATTTCAATGTCACCATTGGCAGTTTTGTGCACATAATATCCAAACTATGAAAGTATGTATAGTAGATTATCACGATTTAGCTGGATAAATCCATCAGAGATATTTATTGTTTTTACATGCTCTGAGCCGCATTACCCGGCTTATCCAGGCATATTTACACAGATTTGAATTTTCTACCAAATACTTGCTTTACCCAGGAATTAAACTATAAAGCCTTCTTGAACACTACCACCAAGGATTATTAGGTAACACTGCAACTTAGAATTGGAATTATAAATTCCATTTAAATCTGTAAGATATGTTCTGGGACTTAAAAAAAATCAACTAAATCACCCAAGTAAAACTTAGTGATTAGGAGGTAAGATGGATAACTTCAAAAGATTAGAAAATGCATATTATACAATCGCTAAGCAAAGATATTTAAAATATTTTACGGAAGACATCATTTTAAGATTAGAAAATGCATTGTAAATAAAAGTTAAGAAAAGATATTCAAATAATTTATCGAACAACTCTTTTTAAGCCTTAAATCTATATATATATGTATGTTTACTTACTAAAACGCTTTTTAACCAAAAAAAACATATTGAAATTGGTCAATAAATGATGAAATTTATGAAAATTGTGAATAAATTAAAGTTAAATTAGTTTCCTCACTAAATATTTGGTACTCTGTATTTATTTAACTCTAATATGTGTTTAGTTTCGCAATGCTTAAAACTATGAACGATGAAGAAATTGACAAGAAAAAAAGAAAATATCTTAATAATTAAGTGGCTTAATTCATTGATTAGAATTGTTAGCCATTTTGGAGTTTCTTTTCTAAATTTCTAATTTAGCCATATAGTCAATACAAATGTAAATATTAAATATTAAATGTAAATAACATTAATACTTGGTTAATTTAATTTAATTGTTATAGCTTAATTTCTCAAATTATGTGAAATTTACAATTTTGCGTAAATCTCTTAATAATAATAATAGTAATTTTTTAAAATTTTAAAACCTTTAGAAATCACAAAAAAAAGACACGAAAATTGAATATGCATTAATCTACCCGCATAAATAATCAGAGATCCTGTGAATGAAAATTGTAAAAAAAACAGTAACAAATAAAAACCATTTGGAAATATTTATTTCAAAAAGTTAATTTCACAGGTTAATAAATTATGCCTGCATTTTGGAAAACTGTCGACCGCAAACAAAAGGAAAATATAATAAAACAATTAACACACGAAACAAGTATTAAGCGATAAAAAGCCATTAAACTATTAACAAAAAAAAAAAAAAAAACAAAACACAAGACGGAAGTTTCAAACTCTTCTACATTTGTTATATGTAGATTAATTAACCCACCCACACACAAACACACACACAGACACATGTGAAAATATAAATGAGGGGAAAATTCGTTTGGGGAAAAACTTTTTGTGATGCGACAACAAAACAACGATTTCCACTTAAACAGTGATGACTTGGAGCTCCCACTGCAGAGGCAGAGGTGGGGAGAAGTGGAAGTGGAAATGGAACATAAACAGACCACAGAAGTCAATCGAAAAACGCTAAACAAAAGGCCATAAGAGCAGAACCGAAAAAAAGAGATCCAAACTGCGATGCGGAGAGGAGCCGGAGCGACAAACAAATTAATTTTTATATGAGATTTAAACGAGCGAACCGAGGCGATTGTTAACTGTTGAGTGGTTTTGGTGGAGAAATCTCAGCAAAGACAATATTGGAGGGACAAAGAGAGGGGAACATGGCCTCCAATGTCTCTGGTGTTGACAGCAGGCACCGACAAACGATGAGGGCGAGAACTGAGAGCAGTGAAAGAGAGAGAGAGAAGGCGAGAGAGTGAGACAAGCAGAGACGAGACATATGTGTGTGGAAGATAAGATTAATGTGCGGCAACCCAAAAATGCGATGATTCTTTCAAACTCACTGAGTACGGCTCATGATACAATAACATAAGATAGTCTCGTCGTCAGCAGAGGCTCGTCGTTTATATGTCTTAGCTTCAGTGCGTTCGTGCTTGTCATATGAAAAGGTTGTCTGCGGGCGAATTTATTAAAAGTTGTTAACCCTTGTGTGACCAAAAAAAAAGAACAATGAGTTATTGCTATTTTTGTCGCAAAAGTGTGCCGGGTGTGAAAACCATTCACGCACCAAAATGTATTGTTAAGAGGAAGTTGTGGGAGGAAAGCCTTGGGTGCAGCCTTGGTGAAAACTCCAGAATTTGCGACACACATTTTGATGCTTCTCAATTCACGCTTGCATCTAAAAACGGCCAAATTTATAAAAGGAGGCGCCTTAATGAAGATGCCGTTCCCAAACGAGAAGAGGCTCAATCAAACATTATTAAAGAAGGCTATATTAATTCGAGCACACAAACAACTGGAAGAGTCTCTGGGCAAAATATTTACAGAAACCCAGATAAAAATATTGAAAAATGGTGGCAAACGAACTTTATTCAATCCAGATGATATGTTTGCTGTTATTTGCCTCCATACCGCAGGCCCTCGGGCGTACAATCATCTATATAACCAGAGGGCCGGGGCTAACTTCGACCGCGTCAAAGTTTGTATACCCTTGCAACTTTTTTGGTAAATTTTTCCTTACCTATAGCCATCAAGGTGGAAAAACGGTTTATCTAAAAAAGCTGTTTCCGAAACAACGGCCTACAATCTTAGCATAGCAAATAACGACGATATTGATCAAAGTCACTGTTTTCCACCGATCGTTCTTATAGAAGCTATATGATATAGTTACCCGATCCTTATCAAATTTGGCACAGTCATTAACAGATATACTAAACTAACTTTAATTTGAAAGCAATCGCGTCAAAAGTAACGAAGTTATTGAAAAAAGTCACTGTTTTCGACCTATCGTTCCTGAGAGCTATATGATATAGTTACCCGATCTTGATAAAATTTGGCATAGTCGTTTATATGTATAATAAACTCAACAATATTAAATTTCATGACAATAGCTTAGAAAATAACGAAGTTATTAAGAAAAGTCACTGTTCGTGACTTCGCCATTTGTATGGGAGCTATATGATATAGTGATCCGATCCGGCTGAATCCGAGATATACAACACCTGCAGTATATACAAGCCTACATGCAAAATTTCAGCTCTTTAGCTCTTACGGTCTAGGAGGAGTTTGCGTTGATCCAGACGGACGGAAGGACGGACGGACGGACATGGCGATTTGAACTCGTCTCTTCGTGCTGATCAAGAATATATATACTTTATATGGTCGGAGATGCTTCCTTCTATGCGTTGCACACTTTTGACCAAAATTAATATACCCTTTTTGCAAGGGTATAAAAAGGGATTCCCTTTACCGAGTCGTGTCACCTTATACAGATGGTTATCAGAAGTCGATATAAAGACTGGTACCCTGGATGTCGATAAGCTTTGCGTATTGGCCTTCGACGAGATGAAGGTTACAGCTGCTTACGAATATGACAGCTCAGCGGACGTCGTGTACAAGGCAAGCAACTTAGTGCAACTGGCAATTGTGCGCGGTTTACGAAAATCATGGAAGCAGCCAGTTTATTTTGATTACAACACCCGAATGGACATGAACACACTTAACACCATTTTAAGGAAGCTGCACCGTAGAGGATATCCAGTAGTAGCAATTGTGTCCGATTTGGGCGCCGGAAACCAACGACTATGGACAGAGCTTGGTATTTCAGAAAGTAAGTGTATTACAAGAATTATAATCAGAGATAAGTTTTAATTGTTTTTCGTATGTTTTTAGAAAAAACCTGGTTTAGCCATCCAGAGGATGATAAACTGAAGATTTTTGTTTTTTCGGATGCCCCTCATCTTATAAAGTAAGTCCGTAACCACTACTTGGAAACTGGATTAAAAATAAACGGAAAGCAATTGAATAAGACTACAATTCAGCAAGCATTGACTCACTGTTCTAAGTCTGATGTGTCAATAATGTTCAAAATTACTGATAACCACATTAATGTGCGTTCGCTCGCTAAATAAAAAGTTAAATTGGAAACTCAGTTGTTTTCCAATACAACTGCCAGCTCCATCAGACGATGCTATGCTCTAGGGTATGAAGTAGAGAATGCTTGTGAAACTGCCGATTTCTTTAAACTTATTAACGATTGGTTCGACATTTTCAATACAAAACTTTGCACGGCTAATTCCATTGAGACAACACAGCCTTATGGAAAGCAAATTGAGACTCAAAGGAAAGTTTTACTGGAAGTTTCAAACCTGATGAGCAGTGATATTGTTGGAAAATTACACACACTTCCCTTTCAGAAAGGCTTTTTAGTTAGTAATGCGTTCCTTGATGCATTATATATATACTTAAAGCAAAAGTATAAAATGGAATATATCATAACAAGTCGTCCGAATCAAGACATTTTGGAGAATTTTTTTGGCGCCATGCGGTCGCGGGGTGGACAATATGACCATCCAACTCCGCTTCAATTTAAGTATAGATTAAGAAAGTACTTAACAGGTATGACAAAATTAAAAACTAATTAAATGTTTAGCTTTTTATTTCAGAAACGTTTTGTCCGTGAATGGCTTTTGTGCTATGTCTGTTTCTTCATTTGTTATTATGTATATTTTAATAAGATTTTATTTTCTTCAGCAAAGAACACAGAATTCTAATAACGGAAACGTTGATAATGAGAATGATGATGATTGGCTGAACATTGACTTCAGCTATCGCATTTCGAGTTTGATGTAGTCATTCCCAACAGCATACCTGAAGATACCGAGATGTATGAGTTAACAGAAGATGCATTCGAACACATAGCCCCTTGCGGGCTATGTAATAAAAAAATTAAGGCTGTCTAATTGTAGCACAGATCGTTGCACATTCACCTACGTGGATGAGGTATCACATGGCGATCTAATAAAACCGTCTGTGGAGTTTAAAAATAGTATAACACAGCTTGAGGCAATATTTTTAAATTCTATAAAAAAATAATTTTTATTTAACACAAAATGTTAAACAACAATTAATATTGGCTGCACAAAATGTGCTGGTAGACCAATTAGTAAAGGCTTTTTATTTTAAGACAATTTATATGAGAATTAAGATTTTAAACAAAAAAATTAGTATACAGCAGACAGCAGTGAGAGAAAAAAAAAGCGAACCGAAGCAGCCGATTAAGACTTAAATATTTGTAACTTTTCAAAACTACATTAAATTAAATTAATAAATAAACTTAGTTGAGTAAGCCCACTCAACTCACATTTGGGGGCTCGGCCTAATTTGGAAAGTGCAAGTTATTTGGAGTTGTCCGGAGGTGACTCAAATTTGGCCAGAGGAGTCTCAAAAATTTTGCCGCGAATTTGCTGAATGACGCTGTTGAGAGGGACGGCACTACAAACACAGCGCTCTGGAGAGAGGGAGACAAGAACTACCAATAAAGTTTTGCCGCGAATTTGCTGAGTGACGCTGATGAGAGGGACGGAAGTACAAACAAAGCGTTCTAGAATACCAATAGTGACAGTGAGGCAACCATACTACACCAGATCGAAAGCAAAGGAGGCAGTTCAGAGAATGGCAGACGAAGCTGGTGGCGTGTTGAAGCTGGATGAAGTTGCATCTGGAGGCGAAGTTAGTGCTACTGGAATTCAGGCCATGGCTGATAACACCAAAATTCTGCAGGAACTGGTGCAGTTGCTCGCTTTGAAAGTGGGAGCAGACGAGCAGAATAGAAACAGTGGTACCATCGCAGCGGAAAGCTTTGAAAAAATCATCCCTGATTTTGATGGCGAAACGATTCCGGTAAAACATTGGTTTCGGAATTTCGAATTAAATGCTGAGGCATATGGCCTAAATATAAAGCAGATGTAAGTACAAGCACGTGCCAAAATGACCAAAACGGCAAAGCTGTTTTTGGAGGCCATACAGGTGTGCCAATATTCGGAGCTACGGATGACGCTGGAGAATGAATTTGGTCAACGAGCTGCAAATGCAGCGCCGAGATTCACGCAGAGCTACGGGATCGGAAAAAGCACAATCAGGAGTCATTTCACGAGTATCTTCTTCAGATGAGAAAGCTGGCAGCGATCGGTGACGTTGATGTGCAGTCCGTAATCCGCTACATTGTCGACGGCTTGCAGTTGAAAAGCGACTTTATGTATACTCTATATGGTTGCAAATCCTTTCAAGAGCTGCAGGAGCAGTATGCTGTGTATGAGCGCGTTGCCGAAAGATCGGCGAGACGTTTTTTGGCCAACGAGACGAATAAGAAGAGATTGCCTCATGTCCCAAATAAGCAGAAGCACTGCTTTAATTGTGGATCCGTTGAGCATTTTCGTAAAGATTGCGATGCTGCAACGAAATGCTTTCGGTGCAATAAAGAGGGACATATGGCGAAAAATTGTCCTGGTTCAGCTGCAAACATTCATGTTGTTCGTGATGCTACACGTGTGAAGAGGATAGCTGTCAATGGAGTCGATGTGGAATGCTTGGTGGATACGGGAGCCGATGTATCCCTGGTTATTTCTCGATGGAGAAATAACTCCTTTTCGCCAGTCTCCAAGCCGATTGGCAATTGCTGAAGAAATCGATGTAGAGAAGCAGATCGATGAATGGTTAGCAGCCGGAATCATACGTCCGTCTTCATCGAACTACGCTAGTCGCCTGGTACTAGTAAACAAGAAGGATGGTACGCGGCGTATCTGCGTTGATTTTCGTAAGCTGAACCTAATGGTCTTAAAGGACTGTTTTCCTGTTCTGGTGATCGATGATGTGCTGGATAAATTGCAGAACGCCAAGTTGTTTACGGTGATGGATTTGGAGAACGGCTTCTTCCATGTCCCCATTGAAGAGGAGAGTAAAAAATACACTGCTCTTATCACGAAAACGGGTCTGTACGAATTCAACAGAGCCCCGTTCGGATTCCGCAATTCGCCAGCCGTTTTTATTCGCTATGTAAATCATATATTTCAAGAATTGGTAAACAATGATGTTCTCGATTTATATATGGACGACATAATTATTCACGCTGAGACTCCAAAAAAGTGCTTTGACAAAATGTCACGCGTTTTGGAGAAGGCTGGATCATTTGGATTGAAGATTAAATGGCGGAAATGTCACTTTATGCAGACTAAGATATACTTCTTGGGTCACAACATAGAAAATGGAATTGTGTGGCCTGGACAAGAAAAAACGGCGGCCGTCAGCAGGTTTTCGATGCCAAAAAACGTCAGGGCAGTGAAAGGATTTTTGGGATTAACTGGATTTTTCAGGAAATTTATCTTAAATTATTCCCAAATCGCACGCCCATTAACCGACCTTTTGCGGAAGAATGTTAGCTTCAAAATGGGCGATTCTCAGATGAAAGCATTTCAATTACTCAAGAATGCATTGACTACAGAGCCTGTGCTGAAGCTATACGTCAGAGGAGCTAAGACTGAGTTACATACGGATGCATCAAAGGATGGATACGGAGCGGCACTCTTGCAATGGTCAGAAGGCAAACTGCATCCAGTTCACTTCTGGAGCCAAAAATCGTCTGAATCAGAGTCACGGCAACACAGTTATATTCTTGAAGCGAAGGCCATATATTTAGCAGTAAAGAAATTCAGGCAAGCCCTTCTGGGCTTGCCATTTAAGTTGGTAACGGATTGCTCTGCATTCAAACAAACGCTGAAGAAGGTGGATGTACCGAGATCAGTAACACAGTGTATAATATATCTTCAAGACTTTGACTACGAAGTAGAACATCGACCAGGGGAAAGGCTAAAGCATGTTGACTGCCTAAGTCGCAATCCTTGTATAATGGTGGCTTCTCTGGAGATTACAGCACGTATAAAAGCAGCAGAAGCTAAAGATGATACTATTAAAGCCTTTGTGGAGATTTTAGGCAGCCGTCCATTTGAGGGATACAAGATGAAAGGTGGACTTCTTTACAGGGAAGAAAACGGTAACGATCTCCTTGTTGTTCCGAAGCAGATGGAAAAGGAGGTGATTATGGACGCTCTTAATGTTGGTCACTTCGCCGTGCAAAAAACCCTTCATGCTGTGTATCAATCTTATTGGATTCCCCATCTCGAACAAAAGGTTCAGCAGATTGTAAATAACTGTGTGAAATGTATAATTTTTAACAAAAAACTGGGCAAGAAAGAGGGTTTCCTAAATTATGTTGATAAAGGAGACCAACCACTTCATACGTTGCATATTGACCACTTAGGCCCCATGGACGCCACTACGAAGCAGTATAAATACATCTTGGCGATGGTTGATGCTTTTACAAAGTTTATTTGGCTGTTTCCGACCAAAACTACAAGCTGCGAGGAAGCGCTAAAAAAAATATATATATGGTCACAAATCTTCGGAAATCCTGTGCGTATAGTTTCCGACAGAGGCTCAGCATTTACGGCCAACTTGTTTGTGGAGCATATGAAAACGAATGTCATAGAGCATGTATGGACCATGGAGCATGTTCCTCGTGGAAATGGACAGGTGGAGAGAGTAAATCGAACAATTTTGTCGGTTATTGCAAAGATTTCCGAAAGCGATCCAACCAAGTGGTTTAAGGCAGTTCCAGAAGTACAGAGAGCGGTAAATTCTCAGACGCATACAACGACAAAAAAATCGCCGTTCGAGCTCATGTTTTGTGTGAAGATGAACAACAAACCAGCAGATCGTTTAATACAGCTACTTGAAGAAGAGATGTACCAACGCTTTGATGAAGAACGCCAACTAATGAGGCAGAACGCGAAAGCTGAAATTATACAAGCGCAGAAGTCTTATAAGAAGCACTTTGACAGTAAAAGAAAGCCAGAGGCCGGATATCAGGTTGGAGACTTAGTCGCCATACGCAGGACGCAGTTTGTCGCAGGAAAAAAACTGTCCAGCGAATATTTAGGTCCTTATGAGGTGACGCAGGTAAAGAGGAATGGTAGATACGACGTAAGGAAAGCAGCGGATGTGACAAATACTTCTACCAGTTGCGATTTATCATCTGGGACAGATGAATGATCAGGAATGGCCGAATGTAAGGTACGATGGAGAGTTACAGAGGCTTAACAGCAGCAAGCGGACAGATGATCTTTAACAGCAGAGTTTAGCAGGAGAGCAACAGAGAATACAGCAAACAGCAGAAGAGAAGAACACGAGAGAGAGACAGTTGAAGTTGCCGGGTCCAGCAGACAGCAGTGAGAGAAAAAAGCAAGCGAACCGAAGCAGCCGATTAAGACTTAAATATTTGTAACTTTTCAAAACTACATTAAATTAAATTAATAAATAAACTTAGTTGAGTAAGACCACTCAACTCACATATATGTATATATAATTTGAGTTTATTTGATGGAAACTAATGCCTATTAAAGGCAACGACAACTTAAAGACGCTGCTGCTGCCAAAGAGATTATCGAATTTTGAAGCACCTTTTGGCAGACAGCATTAGGACTCAGATTAAGACACGTTGACAATTACGACTTAGACGTCGGCAACACGCCCACACGTTCAATACAAATAAATCAGACAAAGCATCTAAATCTAAATTGTATCGCATTGTGGCACACACACAGAGCAATCCCTCCGCCCCTTTCCACAACTACAATATGTATTTGAGCACATCCTCCAGTAGAGCACATCCATCGAATAAAGGAATCAAGTTGAAGTAGGTGATGAGAGAGACAGTATACCTTCCAATTGGCTACCATGTTGATATCGTATCGATTTCGTGGCAGTTAATACATATGCACTCCTTTTTTTCATACTTTTTGTTGTATAGTAAACAACCTGCCACAATTTCCCTCTATTGAAAATGGCAACGGATTGCGGTTCTGTCTGCCACAACTGATAAATAAAAGAGAAATATGCTGACAGCTCTTATTTACAGAGTGTTGAATGAATCTAAGTAAAACCCCTCACAATTTTGTTTACATCACTTATAAAAGCTTTTTCAAAAATTTCATTATTTTAGAGACTAAAGAAAGAAGCTGAGTTAAAATTACTTCCATACATTCACTTTATTGTAAATTATATAGATATGACTTAAATTCGATATATATAACCAACTTTTGTGATTACTCCATACAATTTCTGTTTTTTTCACAACAAAAGTGATTCATTTTGTTAAATTTTCTGATGCTTTTTGCAAGCAGTCTTATCTCTACTTAAGAAATTATTAACATTATCGATTATTTATATTCAGCTCATTTTATACTGAAAACTTTGCTGATTACAGGGAAAATGCACAAAAATTATGAATCAATTTTCCTCTCAACTTTTTCACTTTGCGCTAAAGCGAACTTGCATAAGTAGGCACTAAAGCGCAAAATGGCAAATAAGAGAGGATTTTTGTTTTTGTTGTTTTTTAATTTTTAAGTACAGAGAAAATATAGTCAATTTATCTAAAGGAAAGTTTACATAATTCATGCAAAATGGATGAAAGTGAACAAATATATATATTGCTTACCAAAAGAGCTTTTCAAATTGATATATTAATACATTTTGTTGTAAATTTTTAAAGGCAAACACCCTTTTACTTTATTTTTAAATTTCATATTTTTCTAGTGTGTCACAATATCAAAGATTTTAAATGTCACTCAGATTTTTCAATGTAGTACCTGCGTTCAGGGTAGTTAGTCAATTCGTTTTTAGTATTCAATAGGATTCAGTTCGTGTAGGTTTCACTAGTTGTATAAAAAAACACAGATTCAAAAAAGGCATACATTTTTTTTTTTTTTATTTTCTGATTATTTTCGGTTAATATAATGTATGCTAACCCCTTTTACACGCAAAATTTTTTCGGAATTCATCAAAACCAAATTTATCTACATCCAAATTATTTAAACAGTTCGGCTAGTGCTTTCGGTTCTTTTGGCGACATATATAGGTTCGAGGATGGCAGCGGAGATGCGCGTGGTCCATTGTTATTGGGCAGAAGCAGCTACTGAGGATTTGGCAGAGTTCAAGGTCAAGGGCTAGACTAGAACGAAACTGAAGGCGGCGTTGGTGGACATCGTGACGTGGGTAGACGCCACAGTGTGACCACAATGGCAACGGCCACAACCATGGCGGCATCTTCAACCATGATATTGAGCTCGAGGTCAAGTCGTTTCGGGTTAGCCGAAATAAACAGAAATGTGGTTCATCCATCGATGGATATTGGTGAACAGCGACAACAACAATATCATCGACAACAGACTGGCATATCCATAAGCTTCAGTATATTATTGGCCAGGAGTTTGACAGAGGAACCGACACGTATGAATCCAAATATATTACCGTCCGTTGATGGTGTCCCGTTCATTATGCTCGGGCAAGAGCGATTCGAACTGGAACCATTACATATACAAGTCCGTTCATGGCGGAAATGGCCATTAGATGCCTGAATGGCAGCAAATTTATGGGACAAACTAACGGTTTTACCGGCATATCTAACAACGCGCAAGGGTCGTGGCATCCGCTATAGATATCCTCGAGAGTTCGCTCCATCGAACAATCGGGAAAACCAACAGGATCGGCAGCAGCAGAATCGTCAACGTCGACCCCGTAAATGGAGACCGGCTCGTGACAATTGGTATTGCGTGTCCTGCCGCAACAGCAATTTTGTTTGGCGCTCCAATTGCAATCGTTGCAAGGCCAGCAAATCGGAGTATGCATCCGAACCCCTTTTCAGTGGTTCACCATCTTTCATGAGGGTGGCTCGCCGTTGGCACATTCATAAGACCGACTGGGAATGCTGCTACTTTTCAATAGGAATTTCGGGTAGCGTCAGAGGTGTAATCGTTGTCATGCTCCCAAGGCTGTTGATACGCCAAAACCCGTCACCCCACCCCGATCGGACAAATGGGAATTGAAGCTTGGCAGTGATTAGGGAGGGTCCAATACACTGAGTGTATTCAAAATTTACAAGTGTTATATGCAAGTCATAGTTATCAAGTATCAATGCAGATTGGGAACGGTTTGGCGTTCTCACAGGCAAGCCAAATCCGCATGCATCATGAATGGAAAGAATATCCAAACAGAATAAATGTATAAAGAGGGTATTACCTCTCAAGTCAAGTAACTTGTACCTTGTGTAATTAGTTAAACTTCCAAATCATAGAAGCATTTCATAAATTGCAGACTAATGTGGCCGACATGGTCAAGTTTCAAGGATAGTTGCAGGTTGTGCATTAATTAGTGAAGTGAAAGTGCTTTATAATGTGGTCAATGCCTCGCACAGCAGAGATTTTGGTTTAAATGAAGGATGCCAAACATTGAGTAGAGATTCATAAGTGTTCTAAGTTTTTCTACACTTATTAATTTCTAAAAATCAATATCACTTTGGTATGTATTTAAATGGCACTTAATACTAGTGGTTGCTGTTGCTAATTATTTTTTTATTCGACTTCATTAGTTCGCAGAAACTAAGTTAGTTGTGGTTAAAACAATGTTGACTACTTAATCTGTAATTCAGATAACTGAATATTTAAGCTCCAGCACAGAAAAAGAAACGACTCTGAATTCTAATCGTTTAATGAATTTATTTACTTGCCTTTACTTTTCTCCCTCACCTTTTTCGCATTGAAGTTAACTGCAGTCTGCGGCCCTGTGGCCAACCACTTGAATCTGTCCCACACAAACCGCTGGCAGCATGAACCTTTCTTATACCCCAAACTCCCCCCTTTTCGCTTCTTGGTAAACTTGCTCAGTTTGTTGTGTGATTTAATCAAAGTTTGCAGTAGGAGCCAAATCTTGCCCTAGCTGGCGAGTTGTGCATTTGCCTGGCACACCCGCATCCGGACTTGCAGTTGTGGCTGAAAAGGGAAAAGGGACAGGGAATGAGAGTTTGTAGCTGTTGTGAATTTACTTTGCACTTTCTTCCACACGTCCGAAGTTGGCAGCTGCTGCTGGATGGACTTGGTCTTGAAAGTCGGCTCTTGTTCTCGCCTGCAGGATATTTGCGTAGCTGTACCTGCAGTTAGCCGCAGACCTACTGTCCGCATCTCAGCTTTTTGTGTGTGTGTGTGTGTGTGTGTGTGTGTGCAACAGTGTCACACTTCAATGCCTTCAACCAACCACTCCCTTCATCGGTGCCATCTGCTGGGGATGCCGCTTTAAGTGCCAGCACGAGCTTAAAATGCAATAAACACCATTAGCCCGAACGACTGCGCTCCAAGACCGAGTCCAGGACCAGGACGAAGATCTTTCGTCTATACCAAAGTGTAACAGAAGAAAGCCAGGTCAACAATAATGGAACCTTTTGGAAATTCCGTTTTGTTGATTATTTTTACAAATTTAAAGGCTACAATTAATATATCTATTGTTATTTTTTCATTAACAAGTGCCATAACAATTATTGAACTAATTCTCTTTTTAATGTTCTTTAGCTATTACTTAAGGTCCATTGGTTAGCTGTCCTAGCACTCTTAGCAGTGTTACTCCTAGAAAGCCTGTAGGTCGTAAAAACCATTCAGAATATCAATTTTCAGAGATGGAACTTGAGTTCAAATCAAAGATGTATTTGACTCCAAAAAAGTTGTAACGATCTTTAGGGCGAGGTTCGGCACAACAAATTTTAATTTGTGCCCCAGTGAAATCACGACACAATAATTTATGTATATGTATATAAATGTATGTTGGAGTTTATTTCTATATTTTGGGTTTCTTTTGGTTAAATGTTTATATAAATCACGACACAATAATTCATATATATAACTGCTTCAGACTTTTTGTTAAATGTTTAGATACGATTTTACACTGATTCGGGTTGATGCTTGTATTGACTGTGTACTTGTTGTAACTGTATTTAGATTTTGTTGTTGTTTAAAGAGTGTATAAGGTTACTCGTAAGGCCTTATAACTTGATGATTGCTAGGCGCCAAATATTCTTAAGGTTACTCGTAAGGCCAAAAGATATTCGTTGCTTCGCTTGCTGATCAGGACTCGATGACTTGATTGCTTGATCTCGACTCGACGACTTGATAAATGCCCTGACTTGCTGCTCGCCTTATATAGGCCTCCTGGGCCTCCAGAATCACTTGGTGTGATACTGCTATACAGCCGGTGATTTTCCATCGGCCCATCGCTTTCATCCACGCTGTTGCTATGCTTGGTGAAAGTCCCGTACAAGTCCTTTGCGCAGCCGCATCCACTTTCTGGCTGCTGCGCGCCCATTAAATTCCTGTCCTTGTTCCTCCGCTCTGCCCAAATAGCGCCTCTGTTGCTATGCGGGCTTCCATCCTTTTCTGGTTTCGTTCTCTGCTCTGGTCGCATGTCCTCTCTCGTTGCTAGGCGACGCTGTTTTCTCCCATGTCCTTCTCCTTGTGGGCTTGTTCTCTCGAATTTGTTTGCATGGTTGCTCTTCTATATGACCGTTTACTTTATGTGAGCAACATATTGATTTTTGTTTATTCGGCCGTTTACTTTATGTGAGCATCATATTGATTTTTGTTAATTTGGATTTAGTTAATTTACTTCGATATTAACTCAAATCATCGTTATTCGCCTCGTAGACAGGGCTTCCCCAATACCACATTCCCCCTTTCTTCGGCTTGCACATACCCCCCATGACATACATGTATGCACATATATGTATAGTATGAAAAATATATATAATAGCCGATACAAAATATGCATTTTTATAACATTTAGGTAAAAGCAACCCAAGACTCATGACTGTACTTTGTTTTTTAGGGCGATTCGGTAAAAAAGGGTTGTGGGAAAATTCCGCTTGGCATACTCAAATATTTCCTAAGACAGGTAGCGGCCGTCGGAATTATTCTTTTTCACTTGCAGTTTAATTTTTTTATTCGTTTCTTCACATACGATTCGCGCAGTGTAAAGCACGCATACATTGACAGTTTGAGCTGGCTCTGTTTGTGCCTACCCCTGGATTGAAGCATCGAGGCCCGCTCTCTTGTGCGTATGCTCTCCAGCCGTTGATTTTTCTGCTTTCTGCCTCCCACGCATCTTCCCGCTGTGACGAAATTGCTGGTTTGGTCGTATGTGGTCCGATCGAACTTGTTGTATCGTAACGAAATGTTGCATGTGTTAATTGCAGCAACATGTTGCGAAGCACGATCTTTGGCAACATGTTGCCGGGCATCATGCATCCTTGGTTTTTCATTGCGTTGGTTTTACATGTTGTTGTGTGGGACATTATTGTCAAATATATGTTCCTCACAAAGTGTCAACAGTTGGCTGAGAAATTGCAGCTAACTGATCGCCAGGTAAGTTTTACTATAAGCATCAAAACAATGCATATATAAGGTAGTAATTGAATGTTTCATTTGTTGCAGCTCAAGGCCTGGTTTTCAAACCGTCGTACAAAGGTTAGAAAACTTTCCATGGCTCAAAAAAAAGTTATCGTTCATAACTTTTCACATTGAACAAGAACAATTTATTTATCACGAATTATGCATCATTAAAATGAAAGAATAATTTCCATTGAAATAATATTAATCGCATTAAGTATACGCCACTTGAACGGAATATCCAATTAATTGCTACATAATCCCACATCATGTCAATATACACTAGGCGGCATAAATATTTTGACGAAATCGTTTTGTGCCTCTTGAAGCTGTCCATGCATAGTACCCTTAAATAACGGTGCGAAAATGAATGTCAAAACAAAGAATCTATTAACAGCTATGTGCATGCCAAATTTTAAGTTCATTAGCTTTTGCATTCTCTTTCTGCTTATAAGTAGGCAAGCGAACATCAAATTTATGCGTGGCATAAGTATTTTGACGAAATCATTTTGCACATGTGATTTCAGTTTTGAGCGCGTTTGAACCAAAAGTCGTAGACATTGTAGTGGACATTGCCAAAGAGTACCAGGTGTCTCAACAAACGGTGCACTACCAAATAAATAAGGACAAAAAGTATAACTCGTTGAAAAATTTAAAAAGAACAGGTGCAAAACGGAAAACTACCCTGACTGATGACCGAGTCCTACTACGGGAATTTAAAAAAAAAGTATTGCTGAAGCCTCAAAAAGCAGCCGATTTGCTGAATTTGACATTCATATTTCATTCCCATCTCTGGTTCGATGAACCAAGGCCAATACCTGACCACCCTCAATGAAAATGCCTTTCCTTCCTGAGATCGGCTCATCGGGCTGTCGTTTATTCTCCAGCAGGACAACGCTCCATGCCATAAAGCCCAGATGATAACCAACTTTTTGAAGGATCTGGATGTTCCAACGCTAAACTGGCCCCCCCAAAGTCCAGATCTAAATATTATAGAAAACGTCTGGTCTCTTTTGAAGCGCAAGAGAACAGAAGCGTTAAACAAATCCAGAGAAGAAACGATTTCTGAGCTCTCTTCCTTATGGGAAGAGATGTCTCCAGAAATCCTTCAAAATTTAGTGGATTCTGTGCCGCGACGCCTCGAAAAAGTAATTGAAGCTATACATTTTACTAAATATAAGCTAGTTAAATTAATTTTGTTAAGCCTAAAATATGTTTTTTAAGTATGACAGAGCTTGTCAAAATACTTATGCCATACTCTAAAATATTAAATGAATTATAATTTTGTTAAGTTTGTTTCAAAAAAATTTTGTTTTCCTATTTTTAAGTTTGTATTAACCATACACAATACGGAAAATTAAATAATAATTTTCTAGAAAGAAATTTAAAAGTTAAACAACAAAATGCGCAACTTTTTCTTCGTCAAAATATTTATGCCGCCTAGTGTATTGTAATCAAGCAGAAATTTGTACTTTAAATTTATAGTTTACACAAAAAAAAAACTGAATACAACAACACAACAACAAAATATACAATTTTTATAAAATAAAATAAAACAAAAAAAAAATAACTATATATATATATGAAATCGACCAAAAAAACAATATCTATTCTAACGGTTAGTACAACCAATAATAAGCAGAGGAAGGTTAAGCAAATGTTTCCAAAACGTACGTGTTTCTTGCGGAGCAGCGTTGCGATTAGAAACCGATTGACAGCATTTCGAACCTATGGATTTATGAAAACCAGCCATACCGGAACTCCAAATCCAAGATGTGCCGATCCCCTTGATTCCGGAATATTGACGGCACGTCTGGCAGTTGCCATTAAATTAAAATCAAAAGTAAAATCATCGGATGATGATGGTGAAGAAATTGAATCGATATCTGATACGATCAATGAATGCAGTATATCCAATTTACTGGATTCGGGTGAACCTAAGATGAATCCTTTGAGGAGCGTCGTAAGTTATTTGATTTGGCCGAATTCACAATTTGCAAGGTTCGCAAATTAGGTGATTCTTTTCATCATTCCGACGTTGATATCGATGTCTTGTTGGCAAATAGCCGTCGACGTTCGGGCGGCTCAGCTGGTAATTATTCCAACTTTACCCTTACCTCAAATAAATCGCAATCGCTACGTCATTTTAAAGAGATGGAAGCCTCTTGTTTGGCTCGAAATATTCGCCTTAACCAAGGCCTTGAATTTGCTATGGCCAAAAAGTTTTAACAAGCCAAGTTTGACTTGGTCGAGTTTCATTTATAATTTATCTATATATATAAAATTCTCTCGAGTGTGGTGTTTGTTACCAAACTACTCCGAAACGGCTAAACCGATTCTCACGAAATTTTTTATGCAGATCGTATAGGACTGAGAATCGGCCAACATATATTTTTTATACCCAAATAATAAATGTAGGAACCGGTGATGAGGTACCGATAGACAACAAAAGAACCAGAAGCGGTCATCGTTTCTGAAGCCAGTTCGTGGGGCTAGGCCGGCATAACCTAATAATAAATGACGGTCACACTGGACTTCTAAGTTTGCAACGAAAGCGAGCACACGCCTCGGGACAGACCTGGAGCCAATTTCTTTTCTTTTTTATATCAAAGCCATAATATTCAATTGTCAAACTAACCGCCAATAAAAACCCGTAAAATAAATACCACAAATTGGGGGCTCAACCGGGATGGCAGCTTAAAAGTGAAACAATTGATATTGGCTATTGAATTTTACAAATTCGTTAAAACTTGTAAAATTCTAAGAAGGAGGGAGACAGCAAGTGACGCTGCCTCGAAGAAACGTTCACGTGAGAGGAAGAGAGATAGCTGCAGTAAAAGCGCGGTATCGGCGAGCAACAAGAACTAGAAAATTTGGCCGACGAGGGAGACAGCAAGTGACGCTGACATAAGGAAACTGCAGAAGGAGTGAGAAAGCTGATCAGAAAGGTGGTTCTGGAATTTTCGCAGCACGTGACGAAATATTCGTGAAGTTTGGCCGAAGAAGGTACCATTGAGGTACACCAGCAATAATAAGGCAAGGCAGGAACGGATCGAAGGGCAACAACGATTCCGGTTGCAAGATTGATTCAAGGTTGCAAAGGCGATACGAGGCTGCCACAACGGAGGCTGTGTAGATTGCTGGAGAAGTGTACAGTAGTTTACCAGTGTTGGTGGCAACAACGTTTCAAGGTTGTGCTAACTGCTGGAGAAGTGTACAGCGGTTAGCCAGGGCTGGACGCAACGAATTTGAAATTCTACAGAGACTAGCGTTGAGTTCTAGGAGTGAACTGCGTTAGTAGTGGACAAAATCTGGTGGTGACGGCGTGAACAACGGAGACTAGCGTTGAGTTCTAGGAGTGAACTGCGTTGGTGGCGGTGGTGTGATCAACTTCTGGTGGCGGCGGCGTGAGAATATTTTGGCAGCGGCAACAACTCAAAGGTTGGCGAGAAACTTCAATATTGTTGCTGAGAGAGGATTTCAGGAATCAACATCGAAGACGACGACAAAGCAGGACGACGTGGGACCAACGAAAGACGGGAAAAGCGTATGTTATTCAGATCTAGCGAAAACTGATAACAATTTTCAAAGCTAGAAAATAATACTAATATAGTATAAGAAGAATTGTACGTTATTTTAAGTTCTTGTAATTGAGATGGAGCTTGCAGAGATTCTGTCTCTAAGCGTGGTGGCTTTGCGATCGAAATTATCCGAACTAGGGCTACCTACGACTGGCAGGAAACGGGATTTGCAGAATAGGTTACTCACCCATTATGGTGTGCAGGAGGAAGATGAGGAATCAGACGATCAGTCAGTGGTAACAGCGAATGGGGGACTAGAGATTGCAGCAGAAAACGTAGTTAGACCCGAGAGATCATGGTTTACTTTGAAAGATGTGGAGGACAGTGTGTCACAGTATTCTGGTTCAGATATTCCTAACATTGCTCAATGGATTGAAGAACTAGAAGAATGTGCAGCCACGGTACAGTGGAATGAATTACAGTTATTTGTGTATGGAAAACAGTTATTGTGTGGGGCGGCAAAATCTTTCATAAGGAGTCAGAGAAATATTAAAAACTGGAGTTCTTTGAAAACAGCTCTTCAGGCTGAGTTTAGTGTAAAAATATCTTCAGCTGCAGTACATAAAAAGTTAAATCAGCGCCAACAGAAGAAAGGCGAAACTCTAAATGAATACTTATATGCATTGATGGAAATTGCGAAGCCGGTAAACGTAGATGAGGAGAGTCTGATAGAGTACTTCGTTAAAGGTATTCCGGATACAAAAACCAACAAAATGATGTTATTCCAAGCTCGCAATATTTCAGAGTTAAAGTTTCAAATCGAAGTTTATAAGAAGGGGCGTGATTCATACAGGGCAACGAACAGATTTGAAAGTAAGGCATATGGTTCAAGTGAAGCACAGGCAGTACAGGCTCGAGAGAGAAAATGTTTTGGTTGCGGAGAGGCGACTCATTTAAGAAAAGATTGTCCTAAGTCCGATCGAAAGTGTTTTAAGTGCGGTCAGCCAGGTCATCGTGCAGCTCAGTGTTGTATCGAAACGCAGATTAAACGAGAAAAGCACGCGAATGTTGTCAACATGACAAAGTTGAAGTTAGTTCGAGTACGTTCACTCCGTCTGGGTTAGAGCTAAAGAAGGTTAGCTATGAGAATATTGAATTTAAAGGGCTCATAGATACAGGAGCAGATATGTGCTTGATTCGTCGAAGTATGTTTTGGAAGCTAGGAGTTAAACAACTAACAGGTCCTGGAAAGTGTTTGGTAGGAATAGGAGATGCGAAAATTTTAACGTTTGGTAGTTTCTCTTTAATGGTGATCATCGACAAAATTAAAATAGTAGTTGAGTTTCATGTAGTTCCCGATGAGGACATGGGGTTTGACGCTATTTTGGGAAGAACGATTCTTGATTGTGTTGACATGAAGGTAACAAAAAATGGCACTCAGTTTTTGATTAGCAGTAAGCAGAAGTTAGAAGAAGAAAATACTGAATCTGTTGAGGATTGGATGAAACAATTTGAAGATGTCTGCACAGTTTTTGAAGGGAAGGACGAAATCGGTTTAGAGTTGTCTCATTTAAGCCAAGAACAGGCTAAAGAGGTCGAAATGATAGTTGAGCGATACAAGCCAAAACGCAATCCTGATGCGAAGATTGAAATGAGAATTATTTTGAAAGATGATATTCCCGTATACCAACACCCAAGACGGTTGGCCTACTGCGATCAGCAGATTGTAGATAATCAGAATGGCTCGAGGAAGGAATTATTCGAGATAGTACATCAGTGTATGCATCCCCTATAGTATTGGTAGCAAAGTCAAACGGAGCTAAAAGGTTGTGCTGCGATTATAGAAAATTGAATGAAAAGATAATTCGCGATAATTTTCCGATAGTATTGATGGACAGTGTAATTGATCAATTGCAAGGAGGAAAGGTTTTTACTACACTGGACTTGAAAAACGGATATTTTCATGTACCAGTAGAAGCAAGTTCGCAAAAGTTCACGGCATTTGTTACCCAGAAAGGACAGTACGAATTCTTATATGTACCGTTTGGTATCTCAAACTCTCCAGCGGTCTTTACGAGATTCATGATGGCAGCAATGCAGGAGTTGATTCAGAAAGGTATAGCGATCGTATATATGGATGATATCATCATTCCAAGCAGGGACATTGAAGAAGGTATGTCAAGAATTAAATTAGTTTTGGGGGTAGCCGAGAAGAACGGATTACAGCTTAACTGGAAAAAGTGTCAGATTCTACAAAATCAAGTCAATTTTCTAGGATACGTGATTAGTGAAGGGATAATAAAACCGAGTGAAGAAAAAATTTCGTCGGTACACAATTTCCCAAGACCGCATGATAAGAAAGCAGTGCAAAGGTTTCTCGGTTTAACATCGTATTTTCGAAAATTCATTGAGGGATATGCCTTGATGGCGAAGCCACTTTCCGATATGCTAAGAAAGGATAGTAAATTTGTGTTCAGCGAGATTGAGGAGTTATCATTTGAACGATTGAAGGCATCGTTAACTAGTGAGTCGGTATTGAGGTTATATAATCCGAAAGCGCAAACAGAGGTCCATGCTGACGCATCAAAATACGGTTACGGAGCAATTCTAATGCAGAAAGATACGGAGGATAATTTGTTCCATCCCATTCAGTACATGAGCCGGAAAACAAAGCCATGTGAGCAGAATTATCATTCATACGAACTAGAAGTTTTAGCCATAATTGAGGCTCTAAAGAAGTGGCGAGTTTACATTCTTGGCTTGCAGTTCACTATAGTTACAGACTGTAATGCATTTACTATGACCATGAAAAAACAGGAAGTTCCATTAAGAGTAGCCCGGTGGGCCATGTTTTTGCAGGATTTTAGTTACAGTCTAGAACATCGGTCAGGATCAAGAATGAGGCATGTAGATGCTTTGAGTCGTGTCGCCTGTTATTCGATATCGGATAGTATTATTCATCGTCTGAAAGAAGCTCAATTGGTTGATGATTGGATAAATGCTATAAGAAGTTTAGTTGAAAAGGGCGGGTATGAGGATTTCTATATTTTGAATGAGGTCTTGTTCAAAGATGCCAATAAGCAGTTAATCGTAGTACCCGAGCAGATGGAGAATGAAATTATCTTGCTTGCCCATAAACAAGGACATTTCTCAGCAAAGAAAACGCAGTTATTGGTCGAAAAATCATATTTCATTCGCAAATTGAAAGGAAAAGTTACACGATTAGTTGAGAGTTGCGTACAGTGTATTATAACAAATGCGAAATTGGGTAGAAAAGAAGGGTATCTGACAGCGATCGATAAGGGAGATCAACCTCTAGTTACATATCATATTGACCATGTGGGTCCGATGGATCTCACTAAGAAGAGGTACAATCATTTGCTAGTAGTCGTCGATGGTTTTAGTAAGTTCGTATGGTTATATCCTACCCGAAGTACCGGAGCAGAAGAAGTCGTAAATCATTTGGAAAAACAAGCAATAATATTTGGTAACCCAGTGAGAGTAGTGACCGATAGGGGAACGGCATTTACGTCACATTTGTTTGAACAGTATTGTAAGGACAATAACATACAACATTTATTAATTACAGCTGGTGTTCCGCGGGGAAACGGACAGGTCGAACGAATGCACAAGATCATTGTACCCATGTTAACGAAATTGAGTTTGGAAAGTCCAGTAACCTGGTATAGGCATGTAGGGAAGGTGCAACAAATGATTAACAACACTGAGCCAAGAAGTACAAAAGTGAGTTCGTTTAAGATACTAACAGGTTTAGATATGAGAGTTCCTGAAGATGCAGAGCTAAGAGAGCGTATTTTAGAATGCATAGTGAACGAGTTGGATGAGGAGCGAAAGGAGATCCGAGATAGGGCGATTGAAAATATTAAAGTCCTACAGGACGAAAATCGAAAGTCCTATGATGCAAAACGAAAGATCGAAAGGAAATACAGACTTAACGATTTAGTAGCGATCAAGCGGACACAGTACGGGGTAGGTCTTAAGCTCAAAGGAAAATATTTGGGGCCGTACAAGGTAGTATCAGTCCAGAAACACGGAAGATATAAGGTTGAAAGTATGGGAGATACGGAAGGGCCCACTACAACATCCACTGTGGCCGAGTTCATGAAACCTTGGGGATCTTCATTCGAGTCGAATGAAACGTCAGGAGGGCCGAATGTAGGAACCGGTGATGAGGTACCGATAGACAACAAAAGAACCAGAAGCGGTCATCGTTTCTGAAGCCAGTTCGTGGGGCTAGGCCGGCATAACCTAATAATAAATGACGGTCACACTGGACTTCTAAGTTTGCAACGAAAGCGAGCACACGCCTCGGGACAGACCTGGAGCCAATTTCTTTTCTTTTTTATATCAAAGCCATAATATTCAATTGTCAAACTAACCGCCAATAAAAACCCGTAAAATAAATACCACATAAATAATTAAATAATAGAAAGCAGTCGAAAATTTAAAGTTAGGAAGATCGTTTGAATTTAGTACTTACTGAAATAGCAGTGCCTACATAAATTTACCAGTATTGGCAATATTGTTCAAAATCGTATAACTATATTATGTAGCATATAAACCAGTGTTTGCATTTGCTGCTACATAGCAGCAATTTCAATAAAAATATTGCTCTGCTCCTGCTACTGCTCTGATTTCGAAGGGCTACGTTGCATAGCAGAGAGCACAAACGGAAAACGATTGCTCTTCTGCTCTGCTCCGTAGCATACATCAGAGCCCGGCACTCATATCCCCCGGGGGACGAACTTGTTCGGCACCTCGTATGCGTGTAACCGAACGGCTGCCGAAGTCCTCACACAGAGCATGAGGGTTGATTTAGTTTCCCTCAGCATTTCGACGCAAGCAGATCTATATCGCTTTGTTGAGAGAACACACATGAAAAAATTGATCGCTGCTTTGTTTTCTCTATCTTTTTCTTGCATAAGATTATTTGCTGCACTCGTTTTCTTGATTTGAGGCAGAATTTGATGAAGTTTCATTTTGCGCAGTGTAAAGCAACATACGCATACAAGCTAGTGCACACATACAAATAAACTTTTTTAGCGCTCTCTTTGTGCCGGGCCCTGGCATACATCGTCAGAGCACGGAGCAATAGCAAGAGCAAAAAATTTTCGATACGCTATTTGTAGTTGTAGCAATAGCACAAGCATTAAAAGCGAGATGAGAGCGGAGCAAGCAAAATAAATTTTTGTGCTACTGCTACGGAGTATTTCCTTTTCTGTTTATTTGTTTAACACACTAATACAAGCATACAAGCAAGAAACGTTTGCGGATGCGACAGAAAGAAGAATGCAAAAATCGACTGTCGCACGTGTTGTCCTCTCACAATTTTTCACTCAGCTTTCAGTGTTCTCATGTTATGAACAAAATACATATATGTCGGTGCGTGAGTGTGAGAGTGTGTGTTTGTGTTTTCGGGTATTTCACAATAATAGTAATTTCATCATTATGGCGGCGCATTTGTGGTTTAAGAAGAACCGTTTTAGCGGGGCGCCAGCGTTCTGTCGCTGTCGCCGAGTGTGGTTCGGTGGAAGGCGCGCACAAGAATTGTGCGTCTCGAGTTCAGTCGTTGTTACAACTCGAGTGCGACCGAACTCGCTGCGCTAATTATTGATCAAGAAAATAATACACGTTATACACCAATCAGTTTTCCAACTTGATTTATTACAACAATGCCACGAACACGCAGGGGGGCTAATTTGAGTCGTCAAACAAACAGATCTAGAGGCATGCAAGATAGAAGAGCAATAAGATCAGATGCAGAAAGGCACCAAAGTAATGCAGATGTCCGTGTAAGAATGGCGCAGTTACGTGCATCACGAGATGAGCGAAACCAACAAAGACAATTGGAACGAAGAGAAGCGCGCAGATTCGTAGCCAACAGACGTAGAGGGATTGACCAACATCAACAAGTACTTCGAGCATTTACATCACATTCATTTCTTCGACTAGCATTTCAGTATGAGCCTGATGTTGAATATTACGCTGGAGTTATATATTTTTCTGCCGTTCAAATTTCCTGTCTTCGCTTTTATCCAGGTGAATGGTTGCTGCCCTGGCTAAATTGAGATTTTATGACGTGTATCCCAACCTGAACAGCATAGTTTTCAATGATTTTTTTTGACATGTGTTTGGAAAACTTAATTATTTCTGTTTTTTAAATTTTTACTCTCTGTATGTTTTTATGATCATTATAATAAAATACTTTTATATTTCTTTTTATATTATTATTGTTTTGTATTATTATATTATGTTCATCAAAGCATAAATTAGTTCAGCTAAAAGGTAACACGAAGTTCTTTGACTGTTAGGCGTTACGAAGTTCGCCGGGTTTGCTAGTAAATATATATACACATCAATACATAACTTACATACACACACACAAAAAACAAGTTAATATAAACGAAAAAGTATACAAAAAAAAAAGAAAACAAAATAAAATATTGCTTTAAAAATTGATGATTGAGCATGACTTCTTTATTCCATAGACTTTGCATGTGTGTCCCAAGTATGAGATGGACTTTTTTTTCTAGAATTTCTGTGTCAAAAAGTACTTATTCCATATCCCTTTACCCCCTCCTTTTGTTTGTATAACATCTGTGGTCGAAATATGTAAGGAAAAAAAACAATAACATCAACATCAACATCAACGCCTTTTGGTTTTCCGCCTTTTTGTGCTTTTTTCAGCCAGTAAAATTCGCAGACATTTCTTTCAGTAAAATCCACTCAACTTCACTCACATACACACACACACCCGCATATATATACGCATACAAACATATACACACAATGACGAAGTATTCTGCGACAGTTCATTGTACTCTTCTGTTTTTATACTCTTGCAAAAGAGAGTTTATTAATTTTGGGGGCGGAAGAATCTTCATCTTTATATAGTTTTCTTATTTTTCATAAGTCTCTTCTGGTCTATGTTTACGATTTGATCTATGTTTGTAGTGTTTAGCAATCGTATGACTGCGTTTTGGGGGTTAGTTATGGTATTTGCTACATAGGCTGAATTTCCTGATTTGGGATCAATACACTGTCTTCTTGTGAACTTATTTCAATTTTTCGGACAACTTGGGATCTTGCTGGTAAAACTATTGAATTGTTACCAGAACTGTACGATATTAGTACATATATCGGATATTTTAGGTTGTTTGGTCTAATTATTAACCAGTCTTCGGACGGATTGAAATCTAATTGACTGTTGTATTTCCTTATGAAATCGATTCCTAGTATTCCATCACATGGAATAGCGAATTGTGTATTAACGATGTGAAAGTCGTGTGGGATTATATATTTTGAAGATTGGATGATGGCGTTGATGGCGTGAATCTTATTACTCTTTACTGCTGAGTATCTAAAGGTGCTTGGGAGTTTTCCGAAGCATTCTGTGCTACCATAACATTATTATTGGTGTAACCGTTTTGTCGGTATTTCCTCGGTTACCTCTATTATTCTTGTTGTAACCTCTGTTGTTTCCTCTGTTATTATTACTTGTGTTTTGCTGGGAATTTTGGCCGTTATTGTTATTATTATAGTTATTGCAATAACCACGACCATTGCCTCTACCGCGATAATTATATTTGTTATTATAATTACCACGGTTTCTTTGGGCATAATAGATGGTATTATTTTGAAAGCTTTCTGTGGATCCCGACTCTACTGAAAGAGTGGTAAATCTAGTGATTGCTTGTTTAGCTGATTGAAAGTGTCCTGATTCCATTAATAATTAGACTCTTTGGCTTTTGGTATGACCTACCATGGCATTTACTGCCACTTTAGTAGTATATTTTATTGCTTCCTCACTTGGAAGACCATCGGAAATATATGCGCCTTTAAGGGCGTCCGTCAAGTCAGTAATTTCGTTTGTGTATGAAACACAGTTATTCGGGTTTATCTGCAGATTTTTAATTTTTGCTGTTAAAAGATCTACTGATTCACCCTTGAAGATTGTTGATAGTCTTCGTATTACTTCAATCGTTTTTTCTGAGCTTAGGGTATTAGCCGCTTGACCTTTTAATTTTGATTTTATGAGTTCGATGGCTACCGCTTCGTGCGGTTCTTTTATGGTGTCAAGAACGCGAAGCGCTCTAATGAAACCCGGTAGACTTTTAATATCGCCATCGAAGTATGGTATCAGCTTGGTGGCTGTATTTATGAATTCTACCCTTGTTTGTGTCATTGTGTTTTATTTTGGAATGGCTGGTTTGGTTCTTCTTGACCTATTTCTCCATCAGCCATTGGTTGCGTTACTTCTTCCAGTACTATTGAAGTTTCCAAATCAGATGTTTGTTTAAATGCAAACATTGTGTCTGTTTAGCACAGTTATTGCTTTTTGTTTGCAATCACTGTAGAACGCAATTACGGCTGTTTTTTTGGCACACTTTTAGTTTGCTATAGTGTTCAGTTAGTACTGTTCTAATAGCTTGTAGGTTCTCTGTTATAATTTTTGTGTGTTTGGTTACTGTTTCTTGGGATGTTTCCCTATTCTGAGAAAGGCACTTACAAGATTTACTTAATTCTTGTGAGTGTATTCTAGCTTTTCCTATTATATCATCCCAAGTAACCATAGTTTGTAAAAAAAAATCAACCTCTTTTTTTTTCAGAGACGTTATCTCAATGGTTCGCTTGAATATTTCGTGTATTTGGTCGTTTGACCTATTTTTAATTGACAAAAATTTGTTTTCTCTTTTAAAAAATGTTCATAGTTTGCTACTCTATATCCACTATTTCTATATCTGAGTCTGTTAAATCTATGGGTTCATTATTCGGTTCTGATATATTTATCAGCTCGATTGAGTCCTTGAAAAGTTCGTGTACCCATCCGGGCACGTCTTTCTTAAAGGAGTCTTGGCTAACAATCTACCGTAAGCTACTTTTATGGTTTTTTCCATAAGATCTACAATATTTTTTTCAAATTTGTAGTTGTGGGCTATCCAATATCTTATTTCCATAAGGATATAAATTTGCGATTTGTTTCGCCTGAGTGTATCAGGAAATCAAGGAAGGGTAAATATTTTTGTAGCCTTTTTGTTTCTGTTTTATCCATGCTTGTCCGATTTATTTCTTTTGTTTTTTTTTTTTATTTCTTAATTTTGGCTTTATTTTCGCAACAACTTATTATTGTTGAGCTTGATCCATCAGGTAGAAGCGAAATGTGCCTGTTGAGTTCGAAAAACAGCATATATTTGGTACAGTGACAATAAAACTCATCTGTACCATTGCAATTCCTTTAACTGGGAATTCTTCTCCCGTTAAATCAAGGTATGTTAATCTTATCTGTATTAGTGTTATCGAACTTTGTGCCGAGTTAATGTTATCTCTACTAAAAACCTCAACTGAATCTGATGCAATGTTGGGATTCCTATTTACTATCTTCCTAAAATAACTGTCTAACGTACTCAATTTAATCAATATATATATATTTTGTGTAGCTTTAAAATTTTGTGTTTTATTTGTGAAATTGATATATTTTTCCTTCTTTTGATAATAATTTTTTGAAATGCACATTTACTACAATTGATGCATATGTTATTTAGATCTTACTACAATTGATGCATATGTTATTTAGATCTTATCAAGATTATTAGCATGGCTTAGGGCTCTTTTTGTTACACATTTATTGTGTAGTTTGTATGCTTTATATAACACATATGCGCTCATTATTACTACAATTACTAATAAAAGTGCATGTGTTGGTTTTAAATCTACATTCGATGACTCTAGCAGTGGAGTCCACTGTCTTGGTATCTATTAACTCCATATTGGGTTCATTAAATATGTCATCAAACTTGCTTATTCTATTATCAAACATTCAAATTTTATAAATTTTTTTTTCTTTTTTTTTATTTCTTTGCTTAATAATTGGGAATTTTCTTTTGTTGTTGCTTGTCATGTTCTTGTCTTATTTAGAGATAGTTTTTTTTTTCTTAATTGTTTTTGTTTAATTTTTCTTTTTACATATATCCCTGCCTATTTTTGCGTGTGGTTTTCAGGTCACACTCTAATTGGACAGCTTTAATGCCGCACAATTGTACATAGTTTTTTTTACAATATAATAAAAATATGCATCGCAGTGCATTAAAAAAAATGCGCAGCGCATAGTTTTATAATTAGTTTTTGGGGGGCGCTCTTTGTAGCGCTATCGGTTCACTTTTAGGGCGCGTTCAATCTCAAGTTCAGCTGCTGATGTCCGGGGCCTATGGGCTCAGGCGGTACCGGTGCCGGTCTTCGCACTTTTTTCCTTTTGGGGTCGCGTAGCAGTGGCTACAGGTATCTTCGCAATACAGTCGATTGGGCAGACTATTTTCACTTTTGGTACTTCCTTCTCCGGTTGTGGCGATATTTTTGATTTCGTCTTTGCCACGTTGTGTATTGTAGAGTATGGGATTTCGGTTGTGGCTTTATTTTTCTTTTCGCCCAATTGGCTTTTTATGAATTTTACCTCGGCGTGTAATCTCACCGAGGTATTCCAACTAATTATAATTTAATAGCCTCAAAATTTCATTTTTTTTTTCCATCACTCTACTTACTTTTGTTTATATGTATTTTTCCATTCATTCTCATGACGCTGTCCAACGTTGGTGTAGTGGGCGGATTGCCTACCACACGTAAATAATAGTCTGTTCAGCACCTCAAGTTGTCGTTGTTGCCGTTTATGTTTTAGGTCCGCTTTGCCTTCCGGTCACTTTTTATAAGTTAGTGACCACTGTCACGGTCGCCATGTAATAGGTTCGATGTTGTATCCTTCGAGATGTAGTATTTTGGGTTTTAAAAGTAAGACACAAGCAGGTCTTTTCAGTTTGAGTATGGTTTATTGAATAATTCTTAATTCTATTACAATTGTTCTCTATAGCTAAGACCGCGTAGCTGCGCTGCTGGCAATGCAGGCAGAGGAGCGGTATGCTTATGTATAAACATATTTATGTGGGGTTGGGCTGGTAACGCCGAATGGCCAGACCATCTCAAATCAGCTGTTTAACGACGGTGTGGCAAGCGATCCATATGAGACGAGGTGGCAAGCGACCCACGAAAACGACGATGTGGCAATGCTGCTACGAGAAGACGAAGAAGAACTTTTTAAGACGAGCCAACGACGAGAAGACGTTTTTTTGAAAAGATGTCTAAACGACGAGAAGACGGGTATTAAAAAGAAGTGTTAAAGACGAAGACGTGTAAAAACCTAAAGACGAAACAATTACCATTCAATTCAAACATTTTTATAATTACTAAAACCTAATTATAATTTAAAATAAAACCTATTACCATATAACTCATCATATAAATCAAACGGGACTACTTATTTCAACGGAATCGGAACCTAGTCCCACAAAATTGGGCGCTCGTCCGCGATCGGTTAAAAGAGAATGCTGAAAAGTGAATTGTGAAAAGAAAACTGTGAAAAGATTGCTGAAAAAAAAAAGTATAAAGAAGTTAAAGGAAAAAGTGACTAATAGAATATAAAACAATAAATGCTGTAAAAAATAACCCAATTTTTTTTCCCCCATCATAAACAAAATGCCGTGTTTAAAAAATTTTATTAATGCTAAAATTGCTAGTGCCAGTAAAGCAAGCATTACTGCTTTGCATAAATATGTATATGAGCGAGAGGGAGACAGAACCAATCGCCAACGGTTAAGAGAATTTTCTGGATTCAGCTTCGATGAGAATGACGCGCAATACGAAAGCAAGAAAAAATACGTTGAACTGAACTTGTCTGAACGTGATCTCGTGTCTATATGTAACATACTCGGTATAGGGCACGAAGTAGAGAATTTGCAGTCACATAAATTCCACGAACTTCGCAATTTGTTTTGTGAAAACGAAGAGCGTAACGACGAAAGCAGCGACGAATCTGACGACCAAGAGGGTGACGAAAGTGCCGCTCTCAGTAGTGTGTACAATGATGCTGAAGATAACGTTGAACAGAAAGAGAAAGAGAATTCACAAAGATGTAAGAGAAACAGTGGAGACGAAAAACGTTATGGTGACATTTCTATGCGTTTTGGTATGAATTTTCGTGACATAGAGGACACATTTAGAACATTCGATGGAACAAATTCAATTGGAATTGAGGAATGGCTTTCAGAATTCGAAGATCAGGCTCTTTTGATGGACTTTAATGACCTTCAAAAATTAGTTTTTGCAAAAAAGTCGCTAAGAGGCAATGCCAAGCTATTTGTTTTTAGTGAAAGAGGTATTAATTCTTGGTCAATACTCAAAAATGCATTATTAAGCGAGTTTAGGCAGACCGTATCGAGCAAAGAATTACATAAACAACTGAGTGAAAGAAAGCGAAACAAAAGTGAAAATGTGCAAGAAAAATGAAAGACATTGCATCGCGTGGTAGAATCGAAGATCAAGCTCTAATTCAATATATAATCGACGGGATAGATGAACGTGAAACTAATAAATCGGTTTTATACGGTGCAAATGACTTAAAGAATTTTAAATCAAAACTAAGAAGCTATGAAACAATGTGTGAAAAATCCAAAGCTGTCGACCGCAGTGTTTTTGTTAAAAAGATGGCAAGTAACGGAATATCAAAAAATAAAGAAGTCAGCTGTTATAGTTGTGGACATAAAGGCCATATAGCAAGTGATTGCAGCAATAAAGACAAAGGTCGAAAATGTTTTAAGTGTAACCAATTTGGGCATATTGCCAATAAATGCAGTCAAGTTAAACAAAAAGATGAACAAAAAGTGAATGCGTATACTCTACAATGTCAAAGTAAAATTACGAGTAAAACAGTGTTAATAGAGAATATAAATTGTTCGGCTTTATTTGATACAGGCAGCAAATTCAATGTTATGCGCGAAGACTTATTCAAAGAACTAAGTGAGCAAAAACTTTTGTCGTGCAGTGTAAATCTTATTGGATTTGGCGGTGATCGTGATTAGAATCAAATTAGACCAATTGGACATTTCAAAATCAATTAAAATCGATAATGATGACTATGTTCTTGACTTTTAGCCAGTTAAAACAAAGTCAACCCAAATCGAGATGAACATAACATTAAATGCCGAAACCCCATTTTTCGCGTCCGCGCAGACTACCGTTCCAAGAAACAAAAATAGTCGATGAACAAATTGAAGAGTGGATAAACAACGATATAATTGAAGAATCTAATTTAGAGTTTACAAGTCCTGTAGTCCTTGTCAAAAAGCGTGACGGCTCACCGAGACTTTGTATTGATTTTAGACGCATCAATAAGGTAATTGTAAAAGATCGTTTTCCCCTGCCTCTTATTGCAGACCAACTTGATAGACTCCAAGATGCAAAGGTATAATTGTACTGAAGTACAATAGATCTGAAAAACGGTTTTTTTCACGTACCAGTGGCCGAATCAAGTAAGAAGTACACATCGTTTGTGACTCAGAATGGCCAATATCAATTTAAGAAAGTACCTTTTGGGCTCTCCAATTTGCCTGGTGTGTTTCAACGGCACATTAACGCAATATTTCGACCCCTTACTCGCCGAGGTATTGCACTTCCCTACATAGACGACGTAATAATTCCAGCAAAAGACGAAAAAGAAGCTGTTTTAAATTTAAAAGAAGTCATTACTACCTGCAAAGATTATGGACTGGAACTCAACATTAAGAAGTGTCATTTTTTGAAAAGACGAATCCAATTTTTAGGACATATTGAAGCCGTTTCTAAATTCTAAATTCCTCAGACACCTAAGCAATTGCAAAGTTTTTTGGGTTTAAGTGGGTATTTCAGAAAATTTATACCCAACTACGCAATCATTGCAAAGCCATTAACAGACTTGTTGAAATCCAATAATAAATTCTATCTAGGTGCAGCAGAAGAGTATGCTATCAATTTATTAAAGAAAAAGTTGACCGAAAATCCAGTTTTAAAGATATATAACCAGAAGTACGAAACCGAAGTTCATACAGATGCTTCAATAGATGGATTTGGTGCAGTCCTATTGCAAAAATCAGATGAAAACGACGAATTACACCCTGTTTATTTTATGAGTAAGAAGAGTACAGATGCTCAGCGCAAGTACTCGAGTTATGAGCTGGAAGCTCTAGCAGTCATTGAGGCCTTGAACAAGTTTAGAGTTTACCAATTAGGGATCAATTTTCGTTTGATAACTGACTGCAATGCTTTTACGAAGACACTTGATAAGCAAAGTTTGTGCACAAGAGTTGCACGTTGGGTCTTATTTCTACAAGAGTATAATTTCAAAGTTGAACATCGTCCTGGAACACGTATGAAGCATGTAGACGCCCTGAGTAGATATCCAATATTAACAATAACTGAAGATAGTATGAGTATCGGACTGAAGCAAGCTCAAATGCAAGACGAACAACTTAAGGCTATTAAGCAAGTACTTACCGATAAAAAGCAGTCCTATGACAACTATTTTTTAAAGTCAGATATTTTGTACAAGCTTGCAAATGACGTCGAATTAATTGTAGTACCAAACAGTACGCAGAAACAAATAATTAGCCGAGCACATGACAGTATACCAAACATCGAGGATAAAATCGAAAAATACATAAGCTGCTGTATACCGTGTATCATGAGTAATCGCAAAAGAGGTAAGCAGGAGGGTCTGCTACATCCACTGCAAAAAGAAGACGTCCCGTTGCACACATATCATGTAGATTTTTTGGGTCCCCTTGACTCGACGCATAAGAATTATAAGCATATCCTAGCCGTAATTGACTCATTCACTAAATTCTGTTGGCTTTATCCGACGAAGTCAACAACTGCGAACGAAGTTATAGCAAAGCTGTCTACACAGAGTTCAATTTTCGGTAATCCTTCAACAATTATTTCGGATAGAGGTGCTGCTTTCACCCCAGATATCTTTATTCAGTATGGCCGAGATGAAAACATAAAATTGGTGAAGACGACAACTGGTCTACCCCGAGTAAACGGTCAAGTTGAGAGGTTGAATGCAACTATAATATCAGTACTATCTAAGCTCAGCATCGACGATCCAACTAAATGGTACAAACACGTATCCAGAGTCCAACAAGCAATTAATTCCACATATGCTAGAAGTATTAATTCCACACCTTTCGAGCTGCTAATAGGAGTAAAGATGCGAACCAAAAACGACGATCAGCTAATAAAACTAATCAATGATGAAACCATAGCTACATTTAACAACGACCGCAACGAACTACGGTGTAAAGCCAAGACGCAGATCCTGAAGATGCAAAACGAGAATAAGAAGTCATACAATTTGAGACGTAAGCCAAACATAAAGCGAACACAATTTGGCGCCGGCCTAAAATTGAAGCCAAAGTTTTTGGGCCCATACCAAGTTGTTAAAGTAAAGCAAAACAATGCATATGATGTACTAAAGATGGGAAGTTCAGATGGTCCAAAGAATACGTCAACGTGTGCTGAATATATGAAGCCATGGTCAACAGACTATGATGATGATGACGACGGCGCATTCGGGACGAATGCTTAGTCAGGACGGCCGGATGTGGGGTTGGGCTGGTAACGCCGAATGGCCAGACCATCTCAAATCAGCTGTTTAACGACGGTGTGGCAAGCGATCCATATGAGACGAGGTGGCAAGCGACCCACGAAAACGACGATGTGGCAATGCTGCTACGAGAAGACGAAGAAGAACTTTTTAAGACGAGCCAACGACGAGAAGACGTTTTTTTGAAAAGATGTATAAACGACGAGAAGACGGGTATTAAAAAGAAGTGTTAAAGACGAAGACGTGTAAAAACCTAAAGACGAAACAATTACCATTTAATTCAAACATTTTTATAATTACTAAAACCTAATTATAATTTAAAATAAAACCTATTACCATATAACTAAATATACATAAATCAAACGGGACTACTTATTTCAACGGAATCGGAACCTAGTCCCACATTTATGTATAAATGTATGAATGTATAAATGTAAAAATGTATAATGTTTACATTAGAGTATGTATGGGACAGAGTGGCCACGCGAATTAAGATTGAGTCTGTTCTGGTTGAGTGTTAAATCAAGACTGCTTTATTGAATCAAATCATATTCTGGTTTGGCTTACATCTAAGTGTTTATAATGTTTTCTTCTGGTCACTTTTCTTGTGACACTCTATGTTTAGGGAAACTGTCACTTATCTTGTGACACTCTATGTTTAGGGAAACTGTCACTTATCTTGTGACACTTTATTTTTAATGGAATGGTATTGTTTATGTTTACATTAATGTGGAGTGTAGACCTCTTGGGTCGGCTGTTATGGGAAGTGTTGCTAATGGCATAACTCCTCCCCTCTGAAAGTATGAATTCTCCTGAATTCTGTTTACATTAATGTTTATATTTTTCTTTTTACAGTATATATGTATATAAATGGATAAACATATAATAATAATAGCAGTCCTCGGTAGATGAGTTGTCTAAGTGGCCTAGTCATTTAGTCAACTGAACAACAAGGATCCGGGTTCGAATCCCAGGCTAGTGTATGGATGTAGTTTTCGTCTAAGCCGAAGGCCTTAGTAGCCAGTGCTTGTAAAATATAGTTAGGTTGATAGTTTACAACTATATCCTATACTTTAATACAATACAATAATAATAATAATAAAAAGTGTTAAAAATATGCCATTTGTCATTTTCTTTTCGTATTTAAGTTCTGTGATTTCTTTTAAATTGTCAAAATTATCTATTGTTACATGATCAAAGTTAATTGTGTTTTTATAGGTTTGATTCAATAGTTCTTTTGGATAAAAAATTTTTCGTGAAATTCTGTTTTTTCGTTAAAAAATATTTCATTTAGAATTTGAATTTTACAGTTACCGAATTGAATTAAGTTACTTCCCTTAAGTATAATATTTCTTTTATCGCAATTTTGATATATTTTTGTATTCTTGGCATTTTTGATTATAATTGTATCATCGTCAATTTCTTCGATACTCGTTATATTGTTGAATATAAATTTGCAATTATTATTAATGGTACAACTTTTACTTAATTTTAATTCTTTTAAAATTTTGTTGGGTTCATATGTAAATGTTTTATTATTTATTTCTGCAATTAACTGATTTTCTTGGTCTATTTGTATATAATCTATATTTGGTATAGGTGTTCGTGGGGGGGCGGAAGGATCCAAATGAAATACAAGGAGTTGGCGGGTGCCAATTTCTTCAGTTTGTGGTGAGCGAGTGGTGAATTAAAACGCACGAAAAACTTCGGTTAAATAAACGTAGGTTTTATTATTTATATAATATTCACAGGTAACCCGGCACACACGGAGATGGTTCGGGTTGAAAATGATTAACAAATCGCAAATTAACAATTAAAGGAGATGAACGGGTGTTCGGGTGAAAATCTCGATTCGGAATAATGGCGATGCCCATTAGAAAAACCCAGTCACCCCTCCTGGTGTGACCGTAGATGCCGAGGATCAAAAAACCCTCCTCACTCTTCACTGCTCTTCGCCGCTCACTGCTGTTCACCCGGTGGCGTGAACATACCGCCCCCCTTGCAACATGTTGCAATTGCCACCCTGGACATATAACGGACGGGGGACGGCAACGTTCTGGAGCGCCTAGATCCCACAGGAGCCGGAGACGACCCATCCGAACACGGTGCTCTGGGCTGCGGGAGTACCGCTATGACCGGGCACACAGCCTGGTTGGATGACCTCCGGATAGAGGTCTGCCCCGAGTACCACGGACACCGACGCCGGCCGATAGAAATAGGGGTCGGCCAGGATCAGGGTGGCGAATTTCTCCCGAACCGGCGCCGCCACTTCCCGGATGGGAGTGCGGATGAGCAAGTCCTCTTCGACCCGGAATATAACGTTCCGTCGGAACGTCTCGTCGGACCTCGACTCGAGGACGGCCGTACAGGCTTGGTCGACCCCGACCTTGGTCACAGCTAACCCCAGGGACCGGGCAAAGGAGCGATTGATGCGGCTCTCAGCCGCACACGCATCGAGAAGGACGCGGGTCTCGAAGGATTTCGAGCCATTGCCCAACCGGAGAACTGCGGTTGGCAGGACAGTCGTCGTCCTGGCGTGGAGCAGGGAGGATAAAGAGATTTCGGGTGCGCCTTCTGGGGAAGCGGAGCGGTCGGACGATGATCGGGAACAGGGTTGTAGCGGGGGTGCAGCACGCCCGGAGGGGGGTGATTGGCTGCGCCGCCGGGCGGAGGCACGTGGTCTCGGCGTTTGGTCGGCCATGTGGAGCAGGGTGTGGTGCCTTTGCCCGCATCGTCGGCAACCATGGCGAGTCCGGCACGCGTCGGATGAATGCTCGTGTGCCAAGCAATTGGGACAATACTTGTTGATCAGCACCGCCCGGAGCCGCTTTTCCCCTCGGAGGTTCAGGAAGCGCTGACACTGCCGGAGTGCATGAACCCCCCGACAGACCCGGCATCGGTACACGTTCGTGCCCTGCGGAGCAGCTCGTTTGCTGCGGTGGTGCGGCAGACGTGTGGGGGCCATGTCGCTATGAAGGGGGGAGCTGAACGAACTGTAACGAAAGAAATTACGTAGGGGGGAGTGGATTAGTCTATGCGCGGGAACGAACAACATGCACGGAGACGAGGACATTCGGAGGGAACATAGAGGGATTGGGAGTCACGATACGGTTTTAGGCTCAGGACTCCTGCTGTCTTGCAACAGAATAAGCTTCGCTACGGGTCTTCGGATAGACCCACGCGCGGTGGTGACATCAGCCACTCGGACGAGACCGTCAGCCCCGGGCAGAGTGCGCTCAATTCGCCCTAAGCGCCACTCGTTGGAGGGGAGATGATGTTCGGACACGATCACGAGGTCGCCGGTCTGGATGCTGCGAGTCGGTGACTTCCACTTGTTCCGCTTGTGAAGCTCCTTGAGGTACTCACTCTTCCAGCGGCGGCAGAAAGCCTGCTGGATTGCCTTCAGTCGCTGCCATCGGTTGATCAGTGACATAGGCTCGACCAGAATTTCCGGTTCCGCAATGGATAAGAGCGGTCCTCCAATCAGGAAATGTCCCGGGCTTAGGGCCAGCAGGTCCTCTGGATCCTCGCTCATGGGAGAGATTGGCCTGGAGTTTAGACACGCTTCGATCCTGCACAGGAGAGTGGAAAGTTCCTCGAAGGTGTATTTGACAGTGGACGAAGACTTGTAAAACAGGGTCTTAAAACTTTTGACCCCTGCTTCCCACAGTCCTCCCATATGGGGCGCGCTTGGCGGAATGAACTGCCAGGATAAAATGTGCTGGGGAAATGCCTTCATTATATCAAGCTTGGTGGCGTTCAGGAAATCTTGTTCGAGCGCCTTTGAGGCCCCTACGAAGGTTTTGCCATTGTCGGAGTAAATGCGCTGGGGGCATTGTCTCCGTGCGACAAACCGAGAGAAGGCTGCAAGAAATCTTTCAGTGGTGAGGTCGGAGGTAGCCTCGAGATGGATTGCCTTCGTGCTGAAACACACGAAGACGCAGACATAGCCCTTAGTTATGAGACACGCACGCCCGGTGTAATTTTTGATCTCGAACGGCCCTGCGAAATCAATGCCCGTGTGGGTGAAGGGCCTGGAGTACGTGATCCGTTCTCGAGGGAGATCACCCATCATCTGGGTCTGTAGTCGTCGACGATGAACGATGCAGACCTTGCACCCCTTGAGGTGGGACTTCACCATGTTCTTGATCCGTGGGATCCAGAATTTGGTGCGCAGATACCGCACCATCAGTTGATTGCCGCCATGCAACGTGATGCGGTGGGCGAATTCGACAAGCAGGCGAGTGAAATGAGTACTATAGGGGAGGAGAATAGGGTGACGTTCATCATATCGGAGGGACTCGGCGGCCCGGAGTCGTCCGCAGGCGCGGAGTAACCCATGCTGATCGAGAAATGGATTCAGATTGAGTAGCGTGCTGGATGATGGCAGGGGTCGCCCTTCCCCCAGGGCCCGTATCTCCGCGAGGTATTCCCGACGCTGAGAGGTCCGAATCAAGGCGCGCTCGGCGGAGAGAAGTTCGTCCTTGGTGAGGTGAACCGTGGAAGGCGTCGAAATCCTTTTGGTGGCGAAGCGTAGGATGTACGCGATGACTCGTAATGCCCTACCATAATCCGAGAAACGTTCGCTGACGTCCTCGAGTAGGGTGGTCGCGGTGGTGTGGCACTGGACTCGTTGCTCCAGCTGGGTGTCTGGGAGTTCGTTATGGGGAGTTGGCCAATACTCGGGGGCTCGCTGGAGCCAGTCCGGCCCATGCCACCAGAGTCTGCTGGCCGATAACTCGGCCGCGGAGACCCCACGGCTCGCCAGATCAGCGGGGTTGTCCTCGGAGCGCACATGTGACCAGCTTTGGCCACTGGTGCTTTTGGAGATGCTGGATACCCGATTGGCCACGAAGGTGGACCAACTGCACGGGGGTTTATTGAGCCAAGCCAACACGATGGTAGAGTCGGTCCAAAACTGGGAGGTTGCAGGTGGGATTGGGAGTTCAGGAACGATCGACGCCCAGAGATCGGCTAGCAAAACCGCTCCGCACAACTCCAGCCGAGGCAGCGAGACTGTTTTGACTGGAGCTACACGGGTTTTAGCCGTTAATAAATGGACGTCTACTTGATCGCCGCACCGAACCCGCACATATAGGGCTGCTCCATACGCTTTCTGTGACGCGTCACAGAAGCCATGAAGCTCCCACGAGAGCTTATCGCTGGTGTTTAGCCAACGGGGAATGCGGAGTCGACTGAGGCCTGGGTAATCCTGCAGGAATTCGTGCCATTGCTGCAGCAGGAGAGGCGGCAGAACATCGTCCCAGCCCAGTTCGGTAAGCCAGATTTGTTGCATGAATATCTTCGCTCGGATGACAAATGGGGCTAGCCAACCAGCGGGGTCAAAGAGTTTAGCGATATGGGACAGAACCTGCCTCTTGGTGATCGACTCCTTCAAGGGGGGGTCCGCTACGGTGAAGAAGAAGACGTCTTCGGCAGCTTGCCAGCGGATGCCCAGGGTTTTTTGCAGTGCTCGCGTCTTCCAGCTCGAGAAAGTCCTCTCGCAGCAGGTGCTCTCTCGGAATGGCTTGAAGTACTTCCTTCTTATTGGAAGTCCACTTCCGAAGCGGGAAGCCCGCAGATTGGAGGGTCGCTTGAAGCTCTCGTATGGCGAGACGGGCGTCGGCTTCAGTGTGAGCGCCGGCAAGGACATCATCAACATACATGTAGTTCCGAAGGATTTCGCTCGCCTGAGGATACATCGCTTGCACGTCTTGTGCCAGTTGTAAAAGGACTCGGATCGCCAAGAATGGCGCGCAGTTAACCCCAAACGTGACAGTTTGTAACTCATAATCCTGAATATTGCCGCAGCGGTTTCGGTAGAGGATTCGCTGAAAGGGGGTATGCCTGGGGTCGACTCGGATTTGTCGATACATCTGCGTTATGTCGGCGTTGAAAACGAATTGAAAGAACCGCCATTTCAGTACCTGAAGCGTGAGGTCGGCCTGAAGAGTGGGGCCGGTGTGCAAGACATCGTTGAGGCTGACGCCTTGTGTGGAGGGGCTCGACGCGTTAAATACCACGCGTACCTTAGTGGTGGTGCTATCGGGCTTAAACACCGCGTGATGGGGGAGATAGAAGTTTTTCCCACCTTGAGGCGGCGTCACCCGAATCATGTGACCCAATTCCTCGTACTCTTGAATAATCGCATCGTACTGCGTTTTTAGGACGGGATCCTTGAGAAGGCGTGCTTCATTCCGCAGGAATTGAGCCAGCGCGATCGGTCTTGAGTGGCCCAAGTCAACGCTATTCGGACCTTTGAAGGGTAGGGACACAACATATCGACCGTCCTTTCCTCTTTGGGTGGTCTCCTGGAAGTTCCGCTCGCAGAATACGTCATCCTCCTTTTCCGGTTTTGCGGGAAGGTCTTCCACCTCCCAAAACTTGGTTAGGAGTACATCAAGTTTTGCTTCTGGCCTAACTCGCGTCTGTGCCGCGAAAACTGATCGAGACACCGGAGGGTCAGGCATGATAGCTCCACACAGAACCCATCCAAAGATGGTTTCTAGCCCGACGAACTCACCAATATCCTTTTTGATCCGTTCTCCGAGGATGTGGGGAAACAGGTCAACACCGATAATCATGTCAATAGGCGCGGGCTTGTTGTAGTACGGGTCAGCCAGGGGGCGATCGAGGCACTGCGTCGGAACCGTATTAAGGAATGGAGCTGTTGGAATGGCCCCTGACAATTTGGATACGACCAGGGCGGAGACCTCGATCTTGTTCAGTCTGTCACACGGGGGAGACAGCATTAGCAGACACACCTTGTCGGCGCAGCCTCCATCACTCTGGCCCATGCCAGTAACCGCAGCGTCTACTGGGTAGAAGGGGGGCTGGACCATGCTGAAGACACGCTCGGAGAGAAAAGTTGAATCGGCCCCAGAGTCGATCAACGCCCGAATATGGTGATCCACACCACGATGGTGCAGAGTGACAATCGCAGTGCCTAACAGGCCTCTGCCTGGGGTAGATGCAAAATAACTTTGAGCATTTGTGAGCTGGTTGCTCGTGGACGGACCCTCTGTGGCGCTGGATGGTGGGACTTGCGCAGCGGACGGCGAGGACACGGACACATCACTAGGATGCAACAGCGTATGATGACGTTCCTTGCAGGTATGGCAATTATGCGCACTGGAGCAGCCCTTCACTTGATGACCGCGGGCAAAACAGTTCAGACAAAGTCCCTGCTGTCTAATGGTTTCCAGCCGCCTGTGAACAGGCATATCAAGAAAACTAGGGCAGAGCCGTATAGGGTGATTCTCCCGATGGCACAGCTTACAAGAAGCCGGTTTGAGCTGGGCTTTCGCGGGGAACGCTTGGACCTTCATCGTTGCAGAGGATTTGCGGGGGCCAAAGGGGATGGCTTGCACACTTGGGCCCGACTTATGTTCTTCGGTGGCATCCAGGACACGATACCGATCGGTAAGAAATTGGTTCAAATCGGACCAATTTGAGACGACAGTCTTATTTGGCACTGATTGCTCCCACAGGAGGATTGTGGCCTTCGGCAATTTGCTAGTGCAGATGGCGATAAGTAAGACATCCCAATTCTCCGTACTAACACCCGAACGCTCAAGCGCGGTCAGACCCCCTTGAAACGCAGTCTGCAGCTCTCGCAAGGATTTGCCCGACTCTTGTGCCACCGCGGGAATCTGAAGGAGTTGTCTGGCTTGAGTCATGACAAGCAGACGGCTATTTTCGTACCGTGCGGTGAGGTTCTCCCACGCGGCCTGGAAACCCTCATTCGTCAGGGGGGACTTAGCTACGATGGTTCTCGCTTCCCCTCGCGTCTTGGTGTTCAGGTGATAGAGCTTCTCCACTTGTGACAAGTACGGGTTGGCGATATAAATGGCGGCGAACAAATCGCGGAATGTGGGCCATGCTAGGCTGTCGCCATCAAATGTCTCCACCTCACACGGAGGAACTCTATGCCCCGCCGGCCTCGACGGAGCGGTGGGCTGACGCATAAGACTCGTCATCTGTGCCGAGAGCTGTTCGATGCGTTCTCCAAACAACGTCCCGCATCGCACATACGCCGCATAAGCGTATTCGTGCTTCGCCTTGATGCGGCTTATGTTTGCCAAGCTTTCCTCGTCGGTTTGGACTGTCAAGGCCTTGTGACAACGGGAGTGTTCCATCTCGACAGTTGACCACAGCGATTTGAGCTGCTCTAAGTGCATTTTAATGGAAAACAAGGGCACTTCAGAAGTTAGAGCTTCACTCTCCCGAGCTTCGAACAGAGTCAATGCGTCGCACGCCAGAATGAAATCGGAGAGGGACATTCTGGAGTGTTCTCTGCGCTGTTGTGATACGGATCGGGTGACGGGAGCGTCAGAACAGTGCGTCACAACAACGTGCGGGATCTGGGTCTGGGTTGAAAGCTTGGAACGACCTTTGTGTTCACTCGAGTCTTTAACCGAGAATCTGCGACCCTGAGGGAGGCTGGACGAAGACGGACGGGATCTTGGGGATTCGCTGCGGCTGCGAACAGACGAGAACTTGCGCGAAATATCCGTACGCTTCACGGTCGCCGGAGTTATCGGAGGCCGAACCTTCTCCGGAGTTGAAGAGGGAGACGAAAGACCGTTAGACTTCGGCGCAGTCTTGGACGGCTCCGTGGACATACTCAGGGGACGACCTTACCGTCGAACACCGAGTTTGTGGGTTTTGAGAAAATGAGGAAATGAGGAAAATTTGAGGAAATGAGAAGTGGACTGTATGAGGACGCAAGAGCTTTCTCACTGTGCACCGCAGGATTGCGGGAGAATTATCTCGCGTGCGGCTCGGAAACGGAGCCCGTTTAATGGGGATAGATGTGGAACAATATACGAACGCACGAGTGCGGATCAAAACTTGCACGTAGACAAGCTAAATGATTACAAAACAAGTTTCTATGGATTTGTAAGTAACGCTGGGAGTACGTATAAAACAAAACACGGAGGAAATATATAAATAAGGATGTATAGGATAAAACAAAATACGTTTTTGTATAAATCTGGATCTGGATATATATATGTGCGCACAATACTGGCCGGAAAAAATTATATATATAATTTATAAATATGGACGGATGTATAAATATGGGCCCGATAGTGCTGGAAAAAATATATATATGTATTTATTTATAAATATGGGCGGATATATATATGAGCGCAAAAGGCTGGCCGGAAAAAATATATTTATAATTTTTGAGTATGAATGGATATATAAATATGGGCCCGATAGTGCTGGAAAAAAATATATATGTATTTATTTATAAATATGGGTGGATATATATATGAGCGCAAACGGCTGGCCGAAAAAAAATATATTTATAATTTTTGAATACGAATGGATATATAAATATGGGCCCGATAGTGCTGGAAAAAATATATATATGTATTTATTTATAAATATGGGCGGATATATATATGAGCGCAAAAGGCTGGCCGGAAAAAATATATTTATAATTTTTGAATATGAATGGATATATAAATATGGGCCCGATAGTGCTGGAAAAAATATATATGTATTTATTTATAAATATGGGCGGATATATATATGTGCGCAAAATACTGGCCGGAAAAAATATATTTATAATTTTTGAATATGAATGGATATATAAATATGGGCCCGATAGTGCTGGAAAAAATATATATATGTATTTATTTATAAATATGGGCGGATATATATATGGGCGCAAAATACTGGCCGGAGAAAATTATATATATATAATTTATGAATATGGACGGATATATAAATGTGGGCACGATAGTGCTGAAAAATATATATGTATTTAGTTATAAATATGGGCGGATATGTAATTAGGCGAAAAAAAAGGGAATCGGAAATAATGTGATTTGAACTTGGCGCGCTTGAGCCGCCTATCGATATCACGACTCGACTCACGTGTCACCACTACTCCGAAAACAGCTGTCGGCCGTTGTTTATATTTTGATGTTGTTTAAATATGTTAATAATTTTTTTTGTTTTTGTGCAAAAAGGGAGAAACCCAATAACAAAAGAACGCTTTTACACGCCGCGAGTGTTGTGCGCGAAGGCAAACCAAACAAACGATCAATGCATGTGGACAAATGCTTGATCTATGTATGTACGTACATGCATAAGTACACAGGTGAGTATATATATATGTGCACACGCGTTGTTCACAACAAAAAAAAATAACGTAAGTAATTGTCATTTAATTGGAGGTGGGGTGGTGTTAAATCAATGCGCGACACCGAAATGGATTATGTGTTGTGGATATGTACATACATATGTGCAATGTATGACTATGTAAGTATGTATGTACATATGTAAGCCAGTGCACCGGTTTCCAAAGACGCGCGTGGGGAATTAATTTCGCACCTAATTCGAACGCGCAAGAAATCGCGGTGCATACGTTAAGTGTTATTAAAAAAAAAACAATACTTTTTGGCCTTTTGTGTTGTGGTAAATGTGTGAAGGGATTATACATATGTACATGGATATGTACATATGCGCGTACATCAACAGATGACGATGTGTGTATGTACGTAGATACGCGAGTGCGGCAATTAGTTTGGCATTAAAATAATTATTTCAACACATAAGAAAACGCGGTGAACACTTGGATTATTATTTTTTTTTTCTATTTCTTAAACACTTTACTATTTTTTTGTTTTTTAACCCTTTACGCGGACTTGGCAAACAGCTGTGGAAATTACATGTACATGTGAATGCATATGTAAAAGAGGTGGATTTGGACAAGTGCGGGGAAAAATATAAATAAAGAAATGGAAATGTAATGGAAAACGAGAACGTTGGACAAACACGCTAAGGATTAGGAACTACCATGGACCCTTGGAACAGGTCAGGTATGTACATACAATATGTAAAAGTGTGTAGGTCGCTATGGAGAAGCGGGAAAACCTCACACTTTTAATAGTATGTAGGGGCAAATGAAACGAATAATGAAATTTTGTACTTATCAGGAATTCCGCCGATGCAAGCTGGAGGAGCGGAAGGATATCCGGCTCGAAGGACCAATGTTCGTGGGGGGGCGGAAGGATCCAAATGAAATACAAGGAGTTGGCGGGTGCCAATTTCTTCAGTTTGTGGTGAGCGAGTGGTGAATTAAAACGCACGAAAAACTTCGGTTAAATAAACGTAGGTTTTATTATTTATATAATATTCACAGGTAACCCGGCACACACGGAGATGGTTCGGGTTGAAAATGATTAACAAATCGCAAATTAACAATTAAAGGAGATGAACGGGTGTTCGGGTGAAAATCTCGATTCGGAATAATGGCGATGCCCATTAGAAAAACCCAGTCACCCCTCCTGGTGTGACCGTAGATGCCGAGGATCAAAAAACCCTCCTCACTCTTCACTGCTCTTCGCCGCTCACTGCTGTTCACCCGGTGGCGTGAACAATAGGAATAATTAACTTAACATCTATGGTTATAAATGATTTTGGGATTTTAATTGCGATTATGATGCAATTATTCTTATATTTTAAAATGCCCATACGGATTAGCTTTAAATTATAAAAATCAATGTCAAATTTATTTATTTCCTCTTCTGATAAAATTTCTGGTACGATTATATTATTTTTTGCTGATGCTATGTTTTCCTGAATATAATTTATTTTGAATTCTATATTTTTTAATTTCCCCATTTGGTCATTATGAAGTATTTTCATTTCTATTTCTTGATTTTGATTGTCCATGCTTGTAAGTATGTCCTTGATTATTGTTCTGCCTTGTTTAATTGTTTCTGCTAAGTTGTGTATTGTTTTATTAAAATGTGTATTTATAACAATTTGTTGGTTCATGTCTTGTATAATATTATGGTTGTTTTGGTCAATATTGTTGAGGTGGTCTAAAATATCTGTTCTATCTTCATCGTCCATAATTCCAAAAAGCCATTTGTATGTTGTTCCTACAATATTTAACATTCCTCTTTTTACTCTGTTGTTTGGGGTTATGGATTTTATTTTAGCTCTAATTAGATTTATTTCGGCTAATAGCTCCTTTTTTCCTGTGATGTTAAAATTTTTAATGTTTGTCTCCATTTAATTTATTATATTATTTAAAGGGTCGATATTAATAATATGTAGTATAATTACTGTTTCATTAACTATTTCCGTGGAATAAGTTTGTATAGGTGCATATCCTGCATTTGATTGAATTGGTTCAATTTGTAATCTGCCTTGAACACACATTATAACGTAAAAAATTATGAAAATCTGAGGATAAGAGAAAAAAAATTTTTTTTTAAGGATATCAATCTGTATTTTGTTGGAAATTAAATTTTTCCTGCTTTGACGGTCTTTTTATATTACATGGATGAATATTATTTAATGTTGTAATTCTAAAATAAGGTTCATCCTTATGCCTAACTCGTTTATAGTTTTTAATTGGTCCTTCCTGTCTTTCCTCCTCATAATCTTCTCTTGTATTATTTTGTTTGCTTAAAATTTTTTCTTTGTGTTTGATAATAGTGTTTTTTAGTTTTTCCTCATCTTCTATGTTTTTGCATAATTTGGTGTACATTTTATTGTAGAGTGATAACGGTTATTATAAGCTGTTATTGCTAATTGCATTTTGGATGAAATTGATAAATCTATTCCTGCTATTATTTCAATGAGAGTAGAATGTAGTCTTTCTATGTCTGCATTTCCTGTATGTGAATTTGGCTTTGTATAATGGATTTCTATTTGTTCTTGGTTTAAGTATTGTTTTATCTGTTCTGATCTAAATTCATTATCCATTATTATTTTATGTGGCTTATTGAATTTGGCAAAGTGTCCAATCATATTTTCGATTTTAGTTTTCCAGTTTCTATCTGTTATATTATAAGCGACTGCGAATTTTGTGAGCTTGTCTATGATTGTAACAAACGATTTGTGTTTTATATGAAATATGTCCAAATGTATAATTTGATTTTTGACATCCGGTGTTTCTGTGAATTGAAACTTAGGTTTGATTGGTTTTCTGTCATATTTAATTTCCTTACATTTTTTACAATTTGAAATTATCAACTGAATATGGTCTCTTAGCTTTGGAAAATATATTTTGTTCTTTAACGAATTAAAAGCTTCATTTATTCCGCTATGTAATGAATCTTTGGTGTGGTAACTAGCTATTTGTTTGTGTAACTCTTCCTCGCTTGAAATTTCCTGAGCTCTCTTAGTACATTTAAAAAATTTTATATTATTACAGTGTGAAAAAATGTTCATTAAGATACATTGTATCTTATAATATTCTGAGTCTGGAACTTCTGAAAAAATTCCTACTGTTCCTTTATTTATATTATTTTGCATTTTGATTTCGATTTCAATTTCTGTTTCTGCTGGGCTTACTTCTATTATTTTTCTACCATGCTGTATATTAATATTGTCCGTTGTTGTATAAGTTACTATTATCTGAGTTTTATATTTCTTTACAATATCGTCTTTTATATAGAAATTTGTAAATCCTCCTTCGTCTGCTGAATGCTGTGTATCTGATAGTTCAAAGTTTGACTCATTTGTTTTATCCTTGTTTATTAGTTCAGCTGTTTCCTGTCTACTTAAAAAATCTGCCACTTTATTGTCTTTTCCTTTCAAATATATTATGTCATAATCGAATTCTTGTAATTTTAGAATCCATCTTTGGTGTCTTGCTGTCATTTCTTTCCCTTTGTATTTTGCGTATAGATATTTTATCGGAGCATCATCTGTTATAATTTGGAATTTATTACCTATCACATAGTGTCTAAAATAGTTTACTGCATGTATAATGGATAAAAATTCTTTATCAATTGTACTGTAGTTTTTTTCGTGTTTATTTAGAGTTCTTGAAAGGAATGCAACTGCCCTTGCTGAGACAATACTGCACCTATTGCGAAGTCACTGGCATCTGTTGTAATGGTAAATGGTTTATCAAACTCTGGATATTTTAAGATTGGATGGGAGCTTATAAGTGTTTTAAGGTTTTCAAAGGCATCTATAAACTGTGGGTCATTTGTATTAATTTGTGTGCCTTTTTGTATATTTACAAATGATCAGATATTCTGATCATTGGGTAAGCTATTTTGGAATAGTCCTTAATAAATTTTCTGTAAAATCCTGTCATACCAAGAAATCCTTTCAATTGCTTTTCTGTTTTAGGTAGCTGCATTGCTTTTATTGCTTCTATTTTATGTGGATTGGGTTTAATCCCTTCCTTTGTAAGAATGTGTCATAAATATTCAGTATATTGTTTCATGAAGGAACATTTGTCTGGTTGAATTTTTAAGTTATGATTTCTAAGTATTTTGAAAATGTTTTCTAGAGCAATCTTATGTTCCTCAAGTGTTGTTGAAAATATCAAAATATCGTCCATGTATACAACACAACTTTTGTTTATATAATCCCTCAGTATTTCATTCATTAAACGTGGAAATGTGGCTGGGGCATTTTTTAACCCAAAAGGCATTCTAACATATTCATATAAACCCCTTGGTGAAATGAATGCTGTTTTCTCTATATCTTCTTCTGCCATTAAAATTTGGTGATAGCCTTTTGCTAAATCTAATGTAGTAAAATATTGGGCTTTACCGAGTTTGTCTAATACAGCGTCCATGATAGGTATTGGGTACTTATCTGGAACGGTTACTTGGTTTAAACGCCTATAGTCTACACAAATACGATACTTTTGAATTCCAGAGCTATCTCTTTTTTTAGGTATGACACATATTGGAGAACTATATTTGCTTTTGCAAATTTGCTTTTTTTCTTATAATTCCATTGTTTTCCATATAAATTATTTGTTTCTTTATTTCTTCTTCATATTTTGGGGAGACCCGATAGAGTTTTGAATTAATAGGTTGGTCTGTAGTAGTTTTTATGATATGAACTATAGTGTTAGTATTGGTTAAGTGATCCCCTTCTTTGAAACATAACTTTTCGTACTTTTTTGAAAGATTTCTTATTATTTGTTCTTCCTCAGTATTGAGTTCTTTTAACTTAAGATCATCAATTTCACTTACTTCCATTACGCAAACATCTTCTGATTGTTTGGAAAGGAATGGAATTTCGACCCCATTGTTAAGTTTAATAATTTTGTTTTGAAAATCAATATTTGCAAAATTCCTTTGAATGAAGTCCATGCCCAATAGAAAATCATATGATTTTTCCAGGGGCATAGCCACCCATTTTGTTCTTGCATAATTTATATATTTAAACTCCCTTGGCACTTTAGTTTTCACTAAGTAACTGTCACTTTCTATTTTTCCCTTTATTGTATGTATGGTTTTTGAATATTTTTCAATTATTTTGTATTTGGAATTATGTACATTAGTTGTGTTTAAAATGCTTATGGTTGATCCTGTATCTACTAAAATAATATAAGTATTTTCCTCTATTGTTCCTTTTATAAAAATTTTTTTTTCATCCAAGTCTAGTTGGTAAAAAACTCTTGATTATCTGTGCTGTTTACTACTTCCTCATTTATAGTATCTACACTCATTGCTTCTGCTGGTGGTTGCTGATAATTTTGTGGTTGCTGATAATTTTGATTTTGTCTTACGTTCTGACTCTGTTGTCTATTCGGATTTTGATACTGTCTCGTATTTTGACTCTGTTGTCTATTGGGATTTTGAGACTGTTTTACATCTTGACTCTGTTCAGTATTTCGGTTTGTATTTTTATTAGTTGTCTGTTTGTTATATGTACTATGGTCATTGTCATTTTTGGTTAATAATAGTTTTTTATTTAAATTTCCATAATTCAGGCCAATATAATTTGCAAGTTCAATTCTTATATCTGTTAATGTTGTTTTATTCATTAAGGCAATGGCCATTGCACCACAAGATAATTCTTTTACTCTTTGAATTAAGAGACCACTTAATATTGTCAACTAATCTGCTATTGTTTTCAAAGACCGAAAAATCAGTGATCAGAGAAATCCTGCCCAGTGAACACCGGCAAGTACCTTGTTTCCTTCTCGATGCTGTTTCTCTCCCTTGTTGTTGGATTAGAATGCATCTCTTGATTGGATATTATTATTGATGTTAGCATTTGAATGCATTGTTGTATTTCGTTAATTTGTGCCATTTTAATGGTGTATGTTTTATTGTTTCGTTAACTTTATTTTTTTTTAAGTTTCCACAATAATTCTGTTTGTTTGCACAAAGTGTTTTTACAATATTATATTGTTTCGTTATTTGTCACAAAATGTTTTTATAATATTATATTGTTTCGTTGGCTTAGATTTTCTCCAAAGTTTCCACAATATATATATTTTATTTTGTCACTAAATGTTTTGTTTTCCACAGTATTATATTGTTTCGTTATCTTTGATTGCGTTCAAAGTTTCCACAATATTTTAGCTGTGAACTCGAGTACCGACTGCGCCAATTAAGATTGAGTCTGTTCTGGTTGAGTAATAAATCAAGACTGCTTTATTGAATCAAATCATATTCTGGTTTGGCTTACATCTAAGTGTTTATAATGTTTTCTTCTGGTCACTTTTCTTGTGACACTCTATGTTTAGGGAAACTGTCACTTATCTTGTGACACTCTATGTTTAGGGAAACTGTCACTTATCTTGTGACACTTTATGTTTAATGGAATGGTATTGTTTATGTTTACATTAATGTGGAGTGTAGACCTCTTGGGTCGGCTGTTATGGGAAGTGTTGCTAATGGCATAACTCGCGTGTTATATTTGCCGACACAGCAATTGTCCAGCACCATGCACTTATGGGTGGTCATGTTGCTTAAGAGGCAAATGTACTTGAATGTTGCGCACATAAATATTGTAACTAATTGCTACAATATATTTGTATACATTGTAATGTTGTTATTCTAGAACATGCTACAGTATTCGTAATGTTTAGTTGAGAAAGCTGTATTTGCAATAGATTCAGAATCCATTTGAATTTGATGGAATCCCTTAGCTAATTCAATGGGTGCGAAGTATTGGCATTTTCCCAGTTTGTCGAGAATTTCATCCATGATTGGATTTGGGAATTTGTCATCTATTGTTACTTCATTTAAAGTTAAAGTGAATAACTAATATGAATTTTTGTTTGGAAGCATCTCCTTTTTTTGGAACGATCCAAACGGGTGAACAGTAGAATGAGTTTAATTTTCAAATAAAACTCTGTTCAATCATTTCATTTATTTGTTTGTTGATTTCTATATCAAATGTTTGGGGATATTTGTATGGACGTTTATAAATTGGGTCCTCATGTTTTGTATGAATAGAGTGCTTTATTGTACTCGTGAAAGTCAAATTTTCACCTTCGCAGTACTGAATGTCACTGAATTCGTACAAGACTTTTTTCAGTTTTTGTGTTTCTTCGTTGTTTAAATGGTCGAGTCTATAATCATTGCTTTCTATTATTTCATTTTCAATCGCAAAATTTGTGTCTTGGTCCCTCTCTGTAGGTGGGTCCAAACATTCTATGTTATGTTCTTCTTCTATTTCTTCAATATCTCTAAAATAAAATGTATAGTTTCCTAGTTTTGCGTATTCTTCTTCGTAATTTATTTGGGCTTTACAGGCTTTTATGAAAGTTCTGCCTATCAACATGTCGTATTTGTTTGAAAATTTATAAATATAAAATGTTTGTTCTGTTGGACAAAGTTTTCTGGGTTTTACTATTGGGTACAAAAGATTTTCCACTTTTTTGGTTTTGGTTTTAGCTTTGATTTGATTTTCTGATTTCTGTTATACTATTCTCGTATAACCTTTCTCTTTGAGCTACTTGTTTCAGTTTGCTAACTGTGGTTATATCATATCTAGCTAACGTCATAAATAATACATCGGGTAATGTTTTGTTTATTACATCTTTTATAGTGTTATTTAAAGCATTTTTTATAAAGAATAGTGTTATTTGCATCGTTTTCCAGACTTAGTCTGTTTGTGATAATATAGGATTTGTTTTCTAATTCTGTTACAAACTTACGAAGGTTTCCTGTATTATTCACTAATTCTATGTAACACACGGATAATAATTCTGTCACACGGATAGAATAACAAAGTCACTTTTACCGATTCTACCGACTGCGCCAATGAAATATCTTGTCTTTCCATATGGAAAAAAAATATGGTTTGTTCGAGTTAAAAGCGGGGACTTTATTCGTTGAGTGAATACTTAAAACTGAAGTACAAAAATGTCTTATAGTTGTATTTATAGGCTAAATTTGTGAGCCCTTCTTAGGGCTCGATCGATATTGATGTGATTTGATTGGCCGAATTTTAATTATTATTGCAAGTGTTCAATTGTTCATGAATAAAACGGATCTTATTGGCTTGTGTTTTAATTATGAGTTAGCGTACACACGCTTTGTTATACCCTTGCAAAAAGCGTATATTAATTTTGGTCAAAAGTGTGCAACGCATAGAAGGAAGCATTTCCGACCATATAAAGTATATATATTCTTCAAAGAGTTCAAATAGCCATGTCCGTCCGTCCGTTCGTCCGTCTGTCCGTCCGTTTGTCCGCCCGTCCGTCCGTCCGTCTGGATCAACGCAAACTCCTCCTAGACCGTAAGAGCTACAGAGCTGAAATTTTGCATGTAGGCTTGTATATACTGCAGGCGTTGTATATCTCGGATTCAGCCGGATCCAATCACTATATTATATAGCTCCCATACAAATGACAAAGTCACGAACAGTGACTTTTCTTAATAACTTTTGATTGTCCATGCTTGTAAGTATGTCCTTGATTATTGTTCTGTCTTGTTTAATTGTTTCTGCTAAGTTGTGTATTGTTTTATTAAAATGTGTATTTATAACAATTTGTTGGTTCATGTCTTGTATAATATTATGGTTGTTTTGGTCAATATTGTTAAGGTGGTCTAAAATATCTGTTCTATCTTCATCGTCCATAATTCCGAAAAGCCATTTGTATATTGTTCCTACAATATTTAACATTCCTCTTTTTATTCTGTTGTTTGGGGTTATGGATTTTATTTTAGCTCTAATTAGATTTATTTCGGCTAATAGCTCCTTTTTTCCTGTGATGTTAAAATTTTTAATTTTTGTCTCCATTTGATTTATTATATTATTTAAAGGGTCGATATTAATAATATGTAGTATAATTACTGTTTTATTAACTATTTCCGTGGAATAAGTTTGTATAGGTGCATATCCTGCATTGGATTGAATTGGTTCAATTTGTAATCTGCCTTGAACACACATTATAACGTAAATGAAGTAAGTAAGTCGTCTCGCCGACTTAGGTATACCATACACCAGTAAAGCAAATATTTCAACTTTATTAAACAAATGCATTTTCACATGCTTTTTACTAGCATATCTTAGTATCTCGCTCACTCAGTCATACGAGCACAATAGCGCCCCCACCAGCCAACGGCCAACTCCGGCCTTATGGAAAAACGTTTATATGCATAACTCGACTGTTTTTTGTCCGATTTTGATCAAATTTGGTATTTTGCTAGATATTAGATATTAAATTTAAGTGTGCCAAATTTGATTGCATAAGGTAAAAAAATACGGGAGATAATCAAGTTTTTCAAATTACGGGGGCGGAAAAGGGCGTGGCAAAATTTGTATACATAAAAAATGTGTGCATTTACTAAGCGAATATACATACCAAATATGGTGTCTCTAGCTGGAATAGTTTTTGAGATAAACGCTTTTATTAAATTGCGGGGGCGGAAAGGGGCGTGGCAAAAATTTGAAATAAACTTGATCACTCTACATACTACACGAGTCTACATACAAAATTTGGTGGCTCTAGCTCTTATAGTCTCCGAGATCTAGGTGTTCATACGGACAGACGGACGGACGGACAGACGGACAGACGGTTACATACATTTTGGCGACTTTAATATACCATTTCACCCTATGGGTGTATGGTATAAAAAGTATGAAAATCTGAGGATAAGAGAAAAAAAATTTTTGTTTCAAGGATGTCAATCTGTATTTTGTTGGAAATTAATTTTTTCCTGCTTTGACGGTCTTTTTATATTACATGGATGAATATTATTTAATGTTGTAATTCTAAAATAAGGTTCATCCTTATGCCTAACTCGTTTATAGTTTTTAATTGGTCCTTCCTGTCTTTCCTCCTCATAATCTTCTCTTGTATTATTTTGTTTGCTTAAAATTTTTTCTTTGTGTTTGATAATAGTGTTTTTTAGTTTTTCCTCATCTTCTATGTTTTTTGCATAATTTGGTGTACATTTTATTGTAGAGTGATAACGGTTATTATAAGCTGTTATTGCTAATTGCATTTTGGATGAAATTGATAAATCATCATCTATTCCTGCTATTATTTCAATGAGAGTAGAATGTAGTCTTTCTATGGCTGCATTTCCTGTATGTGAATTTGGCTTTGTATAATGGATTTCTATTTGTTCTTGGTTTAAGTATTGTTTTATCTGTTCTGATCTAAATTCATTATCCATTATTATTTTATGTGGCTTATTGAATTTGGCAAAGTGTTCAATCATTTTAGTTTTCCAGTTTCTATCTGTTATATTATAAGCGACTGCGAATTTTGTGAGCTTGTCTATGATTGTAACAAACGATTTGTGTTTTATATGAAATATGTCCAAATGTATAATTTGATTTTTGACATCCGGTGTTTCTGTGAATTGAAACTTAGGTTTAATTGGTTTTCTGTCATATTTAATTTCCTTACATTTTTTACAATTTGAAATTATCAAATGAATATGGTCTCTTAGCTTTGGAAAATATATTTTGTTCTTTAACGAATTAAAAGCTTCATTTATTCCGCTATGTAATGAATCTTTGGTGTGGTAACTAGCTATTTGTTTGTGTAACTCTTCCTCGCTTGAAATTTCCTGAGCTCTCTTAGTACATTTAAAAAATTTTATATTATTACAGTGTGAAAAAATGTTCATTAAGATACATTGTATCTTATAATATTCTGAGTCTGGAACTTCTGAAAAAATTCCTACTGTTCCTTTATTTATATTATTTTGCATTTTGATTTCGATTTCAATTTCTGTTTCTGCTGGGCTTACTTCTATTATTTTTCTACCATGCTGTATAAGTTACTATTATCTGAGTTTTATATTTGTTTACAATATCGTCTTTTATATAGAAATTTGTAAATCCTTCTTCCTCTGCTGAATGCTGTGTATCTGATAGTTCAAAGTTTAACTCATTTGTTTTATCCTTGTTTATTAGTTCAGCTGTTTCCTGTCTACTTAAAAAATCTGCCACTTTATTGTCTTTTCCTTTCAAATATATTATGTCATAATCGAATTCTTGTAATTTTAAAATCCATCTTTGGTGTCTTGCTGTCATTTCTTTCCCTTTGTATTTTGCGTATAGATATTTTATCGGAGCATCATCTGTTATAATTTGGAATTTATTACCTATCACATAGTGTCTAAAATAGTTTACTGCATGTATAATGGATAAAAATTCTTTATCAATTGTACTGTAGTTTTTTTCGTGTTTATTTAGAGTTCTTGAAAGGAATGCAACTGGTTGCCCTTGTTGAGACAATACTGCACCTATTGCGAAGTCACTGGCATCTGTTGTAATGGTAAATGGTTTATCAAACTCTGGATATTTTAAGATTGGATGTGAGCTTATAAGTGTTTTAAGGTTTTCAAAGGCATCTATAAACTGTGGGTCATTTGTATTAATTTGTGTGCCTTTTTGTAAATATCTGATCATTGGGTAAGCTATTTTGGAATAGTCCTTAATAAATTTTCTGTAAAATCCTGTCATACCAAGAAATCCTTTCAATTGCTTTTCTGTTTTAGGTAGCTGCATTGCTTTTATTGCTTCTATTTTATGTGGATTGGGTTTAATCCCTTCCTTTGTGAGAATGTGTCATAAATATTCAGTATATTGTTTCATGAAGGAACATTTGTCTGGTTGAATTTTTAAGTTATGATTTCTAAGTATTTTGAAAATGTTTTCTAGAGCAATCTTATGTTCCTCAAGTGTTGTTGAAAATATCAAAATATCGTCCATGTATACAACACAACTTTTGTTTATATAATCCCTCAGTATTTCATTCATTAAACGTTGAAATGTGGCTGGGGCATTTTTTAACCCAAAAGGCATTCTAACATATTCATATAAACCCATTGGTGAAATGAATGCTGTTTTCTCTATATCTTCTTCTGCCATTAAAATTTGGTGATAGCCTTTTGCTAAATCTAATGTAGTAAAATATTGGGCTTTACCGAGTTTGTCTAATACAGCGTCCATGATAGTTATTGGGTACTTATCTGGAACGGTTACTTGGTTTAAACGCCTATAGTCTACACAAATACGATACTTTTGAATTCCAGAGCTATCTCTTTTTTTAGGTATGACACATATTGGAGAACTGTATTTGCTTTTGCTTTTTCTTATAATTCCATTGTTTTCCATATAAATTATTTGTTTCTTTATTTCTTCTTCATATTTTGGGGAGACCCGATAGAGTTTTGAATTAATAGGTTGGTCTGTAGTAGTTTTTATGATATGAACTATAGTGTTAGTATTGGTTAAGTGATCCCCTTCTTTGAAACATAACTTTTCGTACTTTTTTGAAAGATTTCTTATTATTTGTTCTTCCTCAGTATTGAGTTCTTTTAACTTAAGATCATCAATTTCACTTACTTCCATTACGCAAACATCTTCTGATTGTTTGGAAAGGAATGGAATTTCGACCCCATTGTTAAGTTTAATAATTTTGTTTTGAAAATCAATATTTGCAAAATTCCTTTGAATGAAGTCCATGCCCAATAGAAAATCATATGATTTTTCCAGGGGCATAGCCCCATTTTGTTCTTGCATAATTTATATATTTAAACTCCCTTGGCACTTTAGTTTTCACTAAGTAACTGTCACTTTCTATTTTTCCCTTTATTGTATGTATGGTTTTTGAATATTTTGCAATTATTTTGTATTTGGAATTATGTACATTAGTTGTGTTTAAAATGCTTATGGTTGATCCTGTATCTACTAAAATAATATAAGTATTTTCCTCTATTGTTCCTTTTATAAAAATTTTTTTTTCATCCAAGGCTAGTTGGTAAAAAACTCTTGATTATCTGTGCTGTTTACTACTTCCTCATTTATATTATCTACACTCATTGCTTCTGCTGGTGGTTGCTGATAATTTTGTGGTTGCTGATAATTTTGATTTTGTCTTACGTTCTGACTCTGTTGTCTATTCGGATTTTAATACTGTCTCGTATTTTGACTCTGTTGTCTATTGGGATTTTGAGACTGTTTTACATCTTGACTCTGTTCAGTATTTCGGTTTGTATTTTTATTAGTTGTCTGTTTGTTATATGTACTATGGTCATTGTCATTTTTGGTTAATAATAGTTTTTTATTTAAATTTCCATAATTCAGGCCAATATAATTTGCAAGTTCAATTCTTATATCTGTGGGACTGGGGTATTGTATTATGAATAAACACAGTCCCGGTTATAGTTTTATATTAGTTTTATTTAATGTTAAGATAAGTATTGATTTTTAGTTAATAGTAGATATAATTATAATTAATTGTTTAATGTCTTTTGCGTTTTCGTCGTGTGTACGTCTTACACTTTCGGCTTTTCGTCTTAAAACTCGTCTTTTCGTCTTTAACTTTGTCTTCTTAATGCGTCTCTCTCTGACCGGCTTGCCAGATTGTCTTGAGCTTCTTCGAGTCAGCTGACTCAACTAGGGCTGGTTGAATAGGATTGCCAGACCATTCCCACAAATCGGCCATCCTACACTTCATTCGCCCCGAATGCATCGTCGTCGTCGTCGTATGGTACCCATGGTTTCATATACTCAGCGCAAGTGCTCGTCTGCCTTGGGCCTTCGCTGAATACTGAGTCTTTTGCCACGTCGTAGGTGTCGTTGAATTTTACCCTTATGATCCGGTATGGACCAAGATATTTCGGCTTTAGCTTTAACCCAGGACCAAGTTGGGTTCTTTTGATGGCAACTAAATCGCCTATCTTATACTTCGATGCTGGTCTTCGTCTTAAGTTGTACCTGTTTTTGTTTTCATCTTGAATTTGTAGAATATGTTGCTTTGCTTCTTTACGTTGTTTATCTCGTTCATCATTAAAGTGTTGAATCATTTCGTCTTCTATCATTTCCTTGATTTTGATATCAGACTTTAATCGCATCTTTGTTCCCGTAAGCAGCTCAAAAGGAGTTGTTTTTATACTTCTACTAAATGTTGAATTGATGACTTGCTGGACATTATTTACAAATTTGTACCATTTTCTTGGATCGTCGCTTGAGAGTTTAGAAAGGACTGCGATGATTGTAGTATTTAGCCTCTCTACTTGGCCGTTCGCTCGAGGAAGTCCCGTCGTGATGAGATGATGTTTTTATGCCTTCGCTTTTACAGTACAAGTCAAATTCCTCCGAAGAAAAAGCTGATCCTTTGTCCGATATTATTTGGGATGGATTGCCAAAAACCTTGCTCTGCTCCTGTAGTCGTAAAACTGCATCTTTTGTAGAAGTCGACTTTGTTGGGTACAGCCAACAAAACTTGGTGAAAGGATATGTTTATACTGTTTATGCGTTGATTCCAGAGGTCCTAAAAAATCGATATGGTAGGTCATTAGCGGTTGTTCATCTTTGTATAATGGATGAAGCTCTCCTTCTTGTTTTCCTTGCTTGCGGTTAGTCATGATACATCTTATGCAACAGCTTATACATCTCTTTATTTTCTCTTCCAGATTCGGTATGAAATATTCTTTTCCAATGATCTCTCGTGTTTTCTTGATGGAAAAATGACCATGATCGTGGGCCTCTTTTATTAGTTCTCGTTGCATACTAGTTGGTACGACAATAAGTTCGTTGTCCGAGATAAGTTTGTGCAGAACTCCAGCCTTTAAAAAATAGTTATTGTGATTCGTCTTATCTGCCAATACGTCTATAATAGCCTTCAGCTGGTCGTCCTGAGCTTGCAGATGCTTTATTCTGCTATGCATACTGGTTTCGCTGATCATCATCATTGGTACACGACTGAGTGCATCAGCATGGCGAATTCGAGTGCCCGCTCTGTGTTCGACGTCATATTGAAATTCTTGCATTTGGAGAATCCAACGAGCTATCGTGTGCACAGATCCTTTTTCTGAATAGTTTTAGCTAGAGCATTGCAATCTGTAACAAGTTTGAAGCGTAGTCCTAGTAAATAAACTCGAAATTTCTTTAATGCTTCTACAACAGCTAAGATTTCTAACTCGTAACTGGTGAACTTCTTTTCGGCATCTGTCGTTTTCTTGCTCATGTAATACACTGGATGAAACTGCATGTCTTCTGGCGACTTCTGGAGAAGGACTGCGCCAAATCCGTCGATTGAGGCGTCCGTATGAAGCTCCGTTTCGTGTAGCTGATGAAAAATTTTCAAAACTGGCTTCTCTGTAATAAGCTTCTTTAATTTGTTGAACGCAGCTAGCTCTTTCTCACCAAAAATAATCAATGCATCATGTTTTGTCATATCCGTTAGAGGCTTTGCAATCAGAGAAAAATTTAGTATAAACTTTCGAAAATATCCAACTAACCCCAAAAAACTCTGTAATTGTTTTAGATTAGACGGAATAGGAAACGATGACACGGCTTGCGTTTTCGATGTGGATGGACTTATACTTTGGTTCTCAATTACGTGTCCTAAATACTCAATTTTCGTTTTAAGAAACTGACATTTTTTGAAATTAATCACAAGCCCATATTCTTCGCATTGTTTGAGTACTTCTTTTAAATTGGCTACAGCTTCGTCTTCAGTTTTTGCTGGTATTATTATATCATCGACATATGGTATGGCTACTCCTTTCCTGGTTAGATCTCTGAATATAGCATTGACATGACGTTGAAAGACGCTGGGAGAGTTCGAAAGACCAAATGGAACTCGAAGAAACTGGAATTGTACATTATGTGTTACGAAAGAAGTATACTTGCGGCTCCCTTCTTCAATGGCAACATGAAAAAAACCATTTTTTAAATCTATGGAACTGAAAATACGTGCATTTTGAAGCCTGTCTAACTGATCTTCTATTAAGGGAAGTGGAAAATGATCTCTAATGATTACTTTATTAATACGTCTGTAATCGATGCACAACCGATTTGATCCGTCCCGTTTTTTCACAAGCACGACTGGGCTAGTATACTCAGACTCTGATATTTCAATTATGCCATCCTTTAGCCATTGATCGGTTTGATTGTCAATGATGCACCTCTCTGCATATGAGAATCGTCGAGGTCGTGAGTATATCGGTTTATCATCATTTAGAACTAATCGCATTTGAATATTTGTTGACTTTTCGCTTACCGGATGATAATTCTGTACCAAATTTTGAACTGCTTCTTTAGCCCTTTTACTTGCTGCTGGATCTATGTCGGCCTGCTGTTCACTGGAGTCATCCACATTGATTTTCAAAAAGGAACTTACTTCGGATTCTAAAGATTGGGTTTTTGTCACCTTTAGACCTTTGTAGCTGATTGTAACCTCCGCTTGCTTACAGAAATCCTCGCCAAGAACAATTTCCACATCCATAAATTGTTGCTCCACTGAGAGAAATGTCAAACAGTATTTCTCACCGTTAACATCGACCGTATATTTAAATGAACCCGATGCTTTGATCTTGTCTGTGTCTTTTTTCTTTCCGAAACCGATTAAATAAACGTTAGAATCACTCAACATTGGATTATTCATGTTTTTCAGCATTGCTTCAGATATTAAATTGTACTTGCTACCGGTGTCTAAGAACGCGTTATAATTAATATTATCGATTTTAACTGGGATAGACATAAAATTTTGAGTTGACGTAATTTTGCATGTATTGGCTTTATCATTTTTGGCACTGCTTGTTGGGCAATCTTTGGCAATATGTCCGAAATTATTACACTGAAAACATTTTCTGCCCTTATTTTTATAATCGCAATTAACTGATGTATGGCCCTTGGCGCCGCAATTAAAACATTTGAGTTCTTTGTTTGCACTTTTCTTTTGCACTGCTTGAAACTTATCATCGTTTTTCGGATACTGCTTGCCAACACCATTGTTATATTTGTTGTCATTTTTCGATTTCTCGCGCATAACTTCAAAAATTTTTAGCTTCTGCTTGAATTCATTTATATTATTAGACCCGTATAAAATTGATTTGTTATTCACCGTATCGTCTATGCCATCGATCACATATTGTATCAGCGAAGAGTCTTCAATATTTCCGCGAGATGACATTTCTTTCATGCACAAAAAATACTCCTGCAGACTTTCGTTTTTCTTTATTTTTCTATCCGACATTGACTTATGTAACTGTGCGCTATTTGTTGTTGATTTAAATTCAGCAAGAAGTGCGACTTTTAGTTTAGACCAGGTCGTTACATTTCGCTCACTATTAGCAAACATTTTTGCTAGGCCTTTTAACGATCGTTTGGCAAAAATAAATTTTTGTAACTCGTTCCAACACATAACAGTTGCCATATCTTCAAAATCTTGGACCCATATTTCGATAGATAGATTATCTTCGCCACTAAACAAACGGATTAAGTCTTCTATATCGCGAAAGTTTAAAGCGAACCTCGGGACTTCGAAAAAACTGCTTGGATTTTGCACACAGCATGTATTTTGCACACTGCATGTATTTTGCACACTGCATGAATTCTCGCTTCGCACACTTATATTTTCGCACACTTCGTCGTTTTGTGACTCTTCGTCTTCACTTTCGTCGTTATTTTCCGTTTGAAAATCGGCATCTTTGAGCAAAGAATTCTTTTTTAAATTGCAAAATATGTGTTTCGTTAAATCGTTTTTATTGTGAGGCAATCGAAGCAAATTACAAATTACAGCCAGATCCATATCTGACAGATTTTCAGCAATATAATTAACTTTATCATTATACAAATTGTCCGACTCAGCAAACTCATAGCCCTCAAACTCGCGCACCCGTTTTCTATTATTTCTATCTCCTTCTTTTTCAAAAATAAACTTGTGCAACAGAACGATATTCTCTCTCTTTTCCAGCCGAAGCATCTCACTAATACACTGAAAGTCATTTAACTGTGCCATTATCCGTTTCGTTTTTGTTCGTTGCTGTGTGTGTATGGGTAACCGACGCGGTAAAAACGCGGTAAAATGTGGCGTCTCTTTTTGGCTGATGCAATTTCCAAGAAATTGTGAAATAAAATTGTTTTCTTTTATACCGATTCGACTTTTATTGAACTTTTAGCATTATTCACCATTTTCATTAAACTTTTAGAGAGACTCGTATTATTTAATTTTGCGACCTTTTACACTTTATTTTAATTTTCCGTTATACTTTGTTTTTAGGTTGAGTTCACTTATAGTTTTTTCACGTCAAGCCTCAATATGTCTGGGCTACTTCTTTACACTTTTAAATCTTTTTCACTTTTACTTCTTTTGTGTGTGTCACCTCTCTTTCACTTTTATTCTTTTAAAGTTGAGCCCAAATGTGTGGGTCACTTTTTTTCACGTTTAATTCTTTTTAGGTTGAGCCCCCAAAATGTGTGGGACTGGGGTATTGTATTATGAATAAACACAGTCCCGGTTATAGTTTTATATTAGTTTTATTTAATGTTAAGATAAGTATTGATTTTTAGTTAATAGTAGATATAATTATAATTAATTGTTTAATGTCTTTCGCGTTTTCGTCGTGTGTACGTCTTACACTTTCGGCTTTTCGTCTTAAAACTCGTCTTTTCGTCTTTAACTTTGTCTTCTTAATGCGTCTCTCTCTGACCGGCTTGACAGATTGTCTTGAGCTTCTTCGAGTCAGCTGACTCAACTAGGGCTGGCTGAATAGGATTGCCAGACCATTCCCACATATCTGTTAATGTTGTTTTATTCATTAAGGCAATGGCCATTGGACCACAAGATAATTCTTTTACTCTTTGAATTAAGAGACCACTTAATATGTCAACTAATCTGCTATTGTTTTCAAAGACCGAAAAATCAGTGATCAGAGAAATCCTGCCCAGTGAACACCGGCAAGTACCTTGTTTCATTCTCGATGCTGTTTCTCTCCCTTGTTGTTGGATTAGAATGCATCTCTTGATTGAATATTATTATTGATGTTAGCATTTGAATGCATTGTTGTATTTCGTTAATTTGTGCCATTTTAATGGTGTATGTTTTATTGTTTCGTTAACTTTTTTTTTTTTTTTTTTTAAGTTTCCATAATAATTCTGTTTGTTTGCACAAAGTGTTTTTACAATATTATATTGTTTCGTTATTTGTCACAAAATGTTTTTATAATATTATATTGTTTCGTTGGCTTAGATTTTCTCCAAAGTTCCCACAATATATATATTTTATTTTGTCACTAAATGTTTTGTTTTCCACAGTATTATATTGTTTCGTTATCTTTGATTGCGTTCAAAGTTTCCACAATATTTTAGCTGTGAACTCGAGTACCGACTGCGCCAATTAAGATTGAGTCTGTTCTGGTTGAGTGTTAAATCAAGACTGCTTTATTGAATCAAATCATATTCTGGTTTGGCTTACATCTAAGTGTTTATAATGTTTTCTTCTGGTCACTTTTCTTGTGACACTCTATGTTTAGGGAAACTGTCACTTATCTTGTGACACTCTATGTTTAGGGAAACTGTCACTTATCTTGTGACACTTTATGTTTAATGGAATGGTATTGTTTATGTTTACATTAATGTGGAGTGTAGACCTCTTGGGTCGGCTGTTATGGGAAGTGTTGCTAATGGCATTACTCGCGTGTTATATTTGCCGACACAGCAATTGTCCAGCACCATGCACTTATGGGTGGTCATGTTGCTTAAGAGGCAAATGTACTTGAATGTTGCGCACATAAATATTGTAACTAATTGCTACAATATATTTGTATACATTGTAATGTTGTTATTCTAGAACATGCTACAGTATTCGTAATGTTTAGTTGAGAAAGCTGTATTTGCAATAGATTCAGAATCCATTTGAATTTGATGGAATCCCTTAGCTAATTCAATGGGTGCGAAGTATTGGCATTTTCCCAGTTTGTCGAGAATTTCATCCATGATTGGATTTGGGAATTTGTCATCTATTGTTACTTCATTTAAAGTTAAAGTGAATAACTAATATGAATTTTTGTTTGGAAGCATCTCCTTTTTTTGGAACGATCCAAACGGGTGAACAGTAGAATGAGTTTAATTTTCAAATAAAACTCTGTTCAATCATTTCATTTATTTGTTTGTTGATTTCTATATCAAATGTTTGGGGATATTTGTATGGACGTTTATAAATTGGGTCCTCATGTTTTGTATGAATAGAGTGCTTTATTGTACTCGTGAAAGTCAAATTTTCACCTTCGCGGTACTGAATGTCACTGAATTCGTACAAGACTTTTTTCAGTTTTTGTGTTTCTTCGTTGTTTAAATGGTCGAGTCTATAATCATTGCTTTCTATTATTTCATTTTCAATCGCAAAATTTGTGTCTTGGTCCCTCTCTGTAGTGTAGTGACCAGAATGGGTTATGGTTCATAGTTCTTGCTCAACCTAGTTAACATCTAAAAGTCCCGAGTGTTGGTGGACTTGGTTCTTTTACAAGAACTTCATTTTAGAAGTAGAGGCACTAAGGTTGGGGATAAGTCTTTATCATGAGCCGGATCCTCCGAAAGCGTTATGCTTCGTTGCGCTCATTAGTTGTTGAATTGACAAAATGATTGAACCACCAGTGTGATCAGGTTCGAGGGTGCGCATTCTTGCTATGCTCGGGTCTAGCTCGTCGGATTGGTCGGGGTTCTTTCTCCCCTTTTCACACTCAGTATCATTAATAAATTTAATGCGCGTTAAGAAAACTAAACTAACTACTAAAAGTTAAAGGTGATGTTACTATTATTACTATTGCTAAGGTGCCAATTCACCATGACCTAAAGAAAGAAGACAAACATAAATCTAAATAAAGAATGGGAGAGAACTTAGATGTGATGAGTCTCTCTTCTTTACCCACCCGACCATGACAACTGATCTAATTCAAAGGTTGTCCCAAAACAATGTAGTTTTATTTCTTTTATGACATCTTATGAAAGTTCAGCAAGGATACTTGACAGACCATATTAGAGTAACTCAATCCATTATTTCGGTTTCGAACATAATTTGGGGTTTTCTTGACTTATTTTCTAACAAGTTTGGCAAAATTTCATATGTTTTTTTGACTTCATTCTTTCAAATCCAAAAGTGACTTAAATTACTAACATCTTAAATATAAAAGAAAGAAAAGGATGTGCTAGATCCAACCATATGGAGATGGCTGTGAATTGGCTGTGGTGTGGTTTTTAATGAAGTTTTAGATTAATTATATAAATGGCAAAGAAATATGCTCCATAGGTTACCATACGCATATCGCTCCATTAGAACAAACAATTAAAGTAGGATTCTTAACTAGAGATTACTTAAATACTATAAAAAAAGGTTAAAGCTCGTAATGAGCAAAAAAATGAACTAAATTTAAATTGTTCGGTTTAAGTCCGTTGCTTAAGGAACGTTAGGTTATGATTGATTCCAATCGAATGACAAGTGCGAATCTTTATAGATTATGAGAGATACTGACTCAATTTAACACTCTCCTTAACCACCTTGGGTTTATTTACTTAGGCGATTATTATATTTTTGTTCGGCCTACGAGCGACATGTGCGAGGTAGGGTATTTACGTGATTATCTGACAACGAATAATTTTTAGCAGCCTAGACAACTCCCTCTCAAGACGGTGTATGAGGATTTTATGTTTTTGCCTAATTTACGGCCTTCCTTCAGCGCCTTACGTCACCGTATGTGAACCATGGTGCGTTCGTCGCCCTCAAATTTGGAAGCTTCATCCACGAAATTCCGAGGCCTAGGCTTACTCTTAGCGCTAGTACGGATATTCGGCACCTTGTTACGACTGGGACTGTGAAACATGAATTTAGTTTACCGGGTCAGGGAATCATAACCTCACATAATTATACAAAAAAAAAAATATCACCTTTTGACTCTTTCACTTTTAACAAACTAACCGAACGGTTAGGTTTCACACTGTACTGGTCTTCAACCTTTGCACCGATACTGGCTAGATAGCCTGGTAATTAACTTTTTATTTTTTTGGATTGTCCACCACCACGTGGTATTACGACTTGAAATTTCTTTAAGTAAAAATCACTATATAATTTATGCAACTTATCGCTTCGGCAGAACAGAATAGAATAATTTGAGCTTAAGCACGCGTCTTATGCCAAAGAATTTGCGGACAGAGCTTTCTAACGGGTCTTTCCCACATGTTGCGACGTGGCGTCTTTCATTTGGCGATGCGCCTGCATCAGTTAACTGTACTCAAAGCTAAAACTCAACCCTGCAATTAAGTTGACCATGATCGTATCAGTGTAACCGTTCTGTTATTTGCTCTTTATGAAAGCGCGGTTAATTTAAAAAATAAATTTTCTTTCTTTAGAAAGTTAAATATTTTAAAGAAAAATCCGGTCACTACACCACAGATAATGAAGCGAGATCTCTATCACAGCAGCATGATCTGAAAAGGACGGGATTTTATCGCTTTTTCTTGACTTGAATGTCCTTTAAGTGAAAACTCCTAAGATTTTGCCGTGGTTGTCTACTAATTCGTAATAAAACGAACTACGTTTCTTCTTTACCGTTGCCGGTACAAAAACAGATGCTAATTTCGCAGAAAACTTCTTAGCTGCATTGCTTTGGGTGAAATTCCTGGCATAAACTTGATCACCAACGTTGAGTTGTATATTTCTACTACGTAAATTATATCTTTGTGCGTTTTTCTCGTGTGTGTGATCGATATTTTCTTGAGCTTTTTGTCTGGCTAGTTGTAGATAATCAGGGTTATTTAACATAGTATCGTCCTTTAACAAATCTAACTTTCTTAACAGAGTATATCGTTACCGTTAAGGATCATACCAGGAAAACCCGGTGCTTCGATGTACGTTAGCCCGGAGTGCGCCACTAATAGCGTTCAGATGTACATCCCAGTTGGTATGATCTTCGCCGACATAGGCACGAATCGCGGAAAGGATAGATCGATTAAGTCTTTCACTGGCATTAGCTTGTGGCGAGTATATAGCCGTAAGCCCGATGAGATACACCAAAACTAGTTAAGAAAGCTTCGAAATAACTTGATTTGAATTGGGATCCGTTGTCGGTAAGAATGACTTCGGGCACGCCAAAAGTGTAAAATATGGTTCTTTCCAAAAATTCACAAATCCTTGGCGCAGTAAATTTCTTAATGGGAATCAAAAAATGAAACTTCGTGTTATGGTCGACGATTACGATGAGTCCGATGTTTGTATCTTCTCGAGACTCTACGACATTGTTAAAAACAGTCCCTTTTATAAACGAATCCTTCTATAACCTTTAAATCAGGGAATTTAGCTTGGTTACTTTGAACATGTTCAATCAGTTCTAGATATTCTACTGATTTGAAATGTACCGATTGTATATCTACAATAGAAGTACTCATTTCAAGTTCAGATACCTCTAACTCGTTTTGTCTAGATAGCGCGTCAGCGACTACATTTTCCGGGCCTCGCCTGTGTATTATTTTGAAAGAAAAGGATTGCAACTTCATTGACCATCTTGCGTGAAGTGAAGCGTGATCTGTGATAACTACAAAATCTTGTCCTTCGATATATGGACGGAATTTTTGAATACCCTTGATTACCGCTAAACATTCTAGTTCAGTTACTGAGTAATTCCGCTGGGCTTTTGATAATTTTTGGGACATATAAGAGATGGGTAACTCGACTCCATCGCGTTCCTGGGCTAAAACGCACCCGATGCCAACAGTGCTTGCGTCGCATAGTAAAATAAATTGTTTTGAAAAGTCTGGAGTGATTAGTATTGGTGCAGTGGTTAGACGCGTTTTCAAGTCTTCGAAAGCTAAGGAAGCGGAATCGTTCCACTTTAAGGGACCCCTAGACTTCAATAATTCCGTAAGAGGGAAGGAAATGGTAGCGTAATTTTCGACGAATCGACGATACCAGCCGGATAATCCTAAAAATCGTCTTAACTACTTTACTGTAGTCGGAGTTGGAAATTCTTTAATGGCTTTTATCTTGTCCGTGTCTGTCATTAATTGTCCTTCACGAATAATAAAACCGAGATATTTTATCTCACGCATACAAAATTTAGATTTGCTTATGTGATGGTAAGATTAGCTTTACGCAACATAATGCTATTTCTTGAAGTAAAAGTAAGTGTGAATCGAAAGTATCAGACATGATCAAAAGATCGTCGAGGTATACAAAACTTGGTTACGCAACTGAGGTGGTATGACTTTGTCCATTAAACGACAAAGAGTTTGAGCGGCATTACAAAGACCAAAAGGCATCATCTTATATTGGTACAACGGTCGATTTGGAATAGAAAATGCAGTATATTGACGTGATTTCTCCTCAAGAGGAATTTGCCAGTATGCATGTTTCATATCTAAACCAGTGATATACTGTGCTGCGGGAATACGACTTAAAATACCGTCGATATGCGGTAAAGGGTAAGCGTCTTTTCTGGTCACTCGATTAACCTCACGCGAATCTAAACACAATCTATTTTTACTTCCTTTCTGAACTAGGACGCAGTTACTGCTCCAGGGACTGTTCGATTCTTAATAACGTCTAGGGCTAACATCATATCTACTTCAGGAAACATAAGATTTTCTTTAGCGGGCGACACGGGCCAAGTTCGTTGTTTTATGGGGACTGCTGAACCGACATCGATTGTATGTTCTATTAGCTTAGTGCGGCCAAGTCCTTCCAATTCGAATGATGGATAGTTTCCTATTATTACATTTAGTCGTTTCTGTTGCTCTGGTGATAAATTATGATACTTCGGTAGTTCTTCTGAGTAATCTGATCCTACATCCAATTCTGTAACTTCTAGAGGTGAAGCGATAAGGTCTAGTAGACCAAACTTCCTAAAGAAATCAATTCCCAGGTAAACGTCTTGTTTAAGTTCTGGAATAATGAATAACTCTACCGTCTTAATGACTTGTCTGTACTTAATTTGGTTTCAAGTCTACCTACTACTCTACTTGGTGTCCATTCGCCGTATGGATTCTATCTGAGCACTTTTATAATTACCGGTTTCTAACAATTCTTTGGCAGCCATTCCCCTACACAGCTAATGTTTGCTCCTGAGTCTAGTAAAGCTTTATATTTTCGTCTTCTATGGTGATTTCCGTATATAATCGATCGTCCAAACGGAGTAAAGATGGTTGAAACGATCTTATGGTGGCTAGCGCGAATCGCTTTCCAACATTTTCTTAACCGTATAGTTGAACGTCTGGGCTTTTTAATATAATTTACATAATGTATCCTCCAAATATTCTTTCGCGTACCTTATTGTAGTTTTGCAACCGAACATGATAGGGTTCTGTTTTACTTAGAATAGATTTTGTTTGTGTTTCCTGGGCTCTATTTACCATTTGAAAACTATATTCGACGGGTTTTACGGGTGTGTTTTGTGATGTTGGGAAACACACCCGATGTTCGGTTTCCCGTTGGATTGCATTTTGGGCATCGCGGCTTAAATACATCTTTAGCGCCACACCCGTAGCAAAAGATACTACGCTGTTCTAAGCAGTCATCGAAACGGTGACCATATTGGTCGCAATTCCAACACTTTGGACTAGTTGGGTTTGCTGTTATAGCAAGAACTTCCTCACATGATTCTTTATCAATTGTTTGGTCTAACTTTTCATAGGTTTCAGTCAATTCGTTAACGTTGAGCGAAGCGTGCGTGGTTTAAAATGATTTAATTTCGTTATAAAACTGTTCGTGCTTGCGTACCTCTACTCGTAACTGTGACCTGTTGTGATTTCCAGATGTAGTAACTCATGATGAAGACTGGATTTAGCATTTCTAATTAAGAGTGCTACCAACTGTTCTTCTTGACATGCCTTGTTGAAGTTCTATCGCTTAAGTCTTCAATGGCATTACCAAATATCTAAGTCTGTCTCTACATCTTCAAAATCGTTTACGAATTCGACACAAATTTTTCCCAGGTAAGGTTGCTATGGTTACTATGGTTACTATGAAATTTCCAGTACCAATCGCTGGCTTTACCCGTAATAATAAATAAATGATCACATAACAGTTGATAGTCGTTGTTTAAATTTTGTCGTGTCAGTGATCGTTACTCGTAGATGAAATCTTCCATTCTCATACCCTGCTTTGTACCATCGAATTTAATTCGCCACGTCTGGATAATGCTAGACGCTTTTCCAGGGGAAAT